>NC_091059.1:151887033-152094533 GCF_000393655.2 Nicotiana sylvestris
TGATAACAGAAGCACTCGAATCCTATTGGGGATTTGTTGACGGAGCTTTTGATGATATTAAAAGCTGGTAACGGTCTTGGCAGTATTGATGCGAAGCTCAGTGGCTAAGATGTCAGTTTTGATAAAGTGGGAGGACGCTCCGTTCCTTGGTTAGCAAGAAAGAGGCATTTGGTGGCTTATTTTGTTGTCATTTCTGTTGTTCGGATTATTAGGATTGTAATTCGGATTTTGTCCTGTGTCAAACCTTCTTATCTTTCCATTTGTTTTGTCATAGCGGTTTGTTTAAGTTTTGTTCAGGTTGTTTAGGATTTTATTCCGGTTTGTTTTTGTTATTCAAACCATTTCACCGGTAGTCTAATACAAAATCCTGTCTTTTATTATTTCCTTTCATCCTTTTGTTTAGTCCTTTTATCATTTTGTTCAGCACCGATTCTAGTGACATGACATGCGCTTACAGTTTGGGCCTAATCTTAAAAGTTGATCATAAAACCCTGGGAAGGTGATCAAAGCATTTAAAGGAAATAAGAACGGTTTGAGATTATTTGGATCCCGAGTCATGTGGAACTAGGGCAAGTAAAACAAAAATAAAATCGTTTAAAAGCAAGATTCGCCAAATTGGCACGAGGGTCATTCATGATAATGAGAGTGTCTCCCAACGGTGTTTTAGAATTGACAAATGAAAAAGCAAATATGAATATGATTGTCAAGACCAACACCATCGGAAGAGACTATAAATCTATGTTCAATTGTGTTGTTTTCACTTGGCAGGTTTTGAAAACTGGAATGACGAAGGCATTTTGTTCTGCTACCTAAACACTTTATCCTTCGTTACCCCTTTTGAGCCTTATTTATTTTCTTTCATACCCCTCGTTCGGAATCAGTAGCAACAAAAAAAAAAGAAAAAAGAAAGAAAACAAAAAAAAGGAAGAAAAGAGAACAACAAAACGAAAAAAGAAAAGAAACATGATAACAAAAACAAAGGAAAGTCAAATGAAAAGAGGAATTGGGAACTACGTTTGACCTGATTCCTCAAAGAGGATACGTAGGCGCTTCACGGCTCGGTCATAGTTTTGAAAAATGAAAAAAAAAATCAGTTAGGATATCCCCAAGCAAGAAACTGGGGCAAAGGTTGCGTTTATTGTGAATAAATCTAATTCCGAAGGTTGTAACTAATAACCCAAAATTAATGTATTTTTTTTAGCCTTTTATACCCTTTCTTTCTAGCCTATCCAAAACCCACATTACGGTCCAAAGAAAGACCTTCTGACCAGTCTTCAAAAGATGCCAAGTCAGACAAATGAGAGTCTTACCGGCGAACATAACATTCTGTTCCACAGCAGAAAGGACTCTAATCTCCAACAGAAAGAGTCATACCGGCGACACTCCAAATCCCCAGCTGGAAAGTAATACAAATGAGAGAGTCTTATCGGTGAAAACCTTCACAGGCACCATAAGGCGATGAAAGCTGAGAGAAAACCAAAATGAGAGAGGCTTGATAGTGAAAAAACCCTTCGGGCACTACAAGTCGAATAAGATTGGGAATCAGATGGGGAATCGTCAAGGGAAGGTCTTGAAAGATGATTGACGGTAGAGGATAGGCCACATACGCATGTCATGGCCATTAAAGTCAGTATCTGCGTTTGATAGATTTTTATTTATAGTTTCTTTTGTAAAAGAGTCATCGTTTCCTTTGTCTTTTATTTTGTTTCTTTTATCTTTCTCCTTTCATAGAAAAATTCCCTAATAGAGTCTGTCGGGCCAGAACAAGTATGAAATGACTTCAAATATGCCATCAGCTTTTCAAGATAAGATCTGACTAGTACATCCAAATGGTATAGTCAGCAAGGAACAAGCGCGAGGCCAGTGTCAATAAAGATATCCCCAGCAAAAGGGAATTGACAAAAGGATTGACGAGCGTCAGGAGGGATATCCTTGCCAAAACCAAGGTTATAAACCTCAAAGACAAGGCCCGTGAACAAAGCAAGGAGAGCAGTGAGCATGATTTGGCGAAATCCATACTAGACTAAAAGGTCGGGGAAATGCCAGTTTCCAAGCTATGCCACAAAAGAAGAGGGATATCCCCAGCAGGAAGGGATTATCCCCAGCACATAATATCATCCCCAACAAGTCGTGGAGCACAGCGCAATGAAGGAGAAAGGGAAAGCCATCCCAATAGGAGTATCACAGCCAACCACCATGTTTTAAACTAACAAATTTTGTTTGATTTGAAACAGGTAAAGGAAATGACATTGATGCAGAAACGCATGCCACAAGGGATATTATCAAACTGGGGCAGAAAATTTTCTTTCCATTTAGAAAATTTTCTGGAAGTCAGGTACCCCCAGCTGATAACATTTTACCCCCCAACAGGTAAGTAAATAATCCCCACCAAGTTTTCCAGGTAAGACATTTTCAAGTCTTAAGGATATTTTGGGTTCATCCGCCCTCGAATAGGATATTTTGGGTTCATCCGCCCTCGAATAGGATATTTTGGGTTCATCCGCCCTCGAATAGGATATTTTGGGTTCATCCGCCCTCGAATAGGATATTTTGGGTTCATCCGCCCTCGAATAGGATATTTTGGGTTCATCCGCCCTCGAATAGGATATTTTGGGTTCACCCGCCCTCAAGGATATTTTGGGTTCACCCGCCCTCGAATAGGATATTTTGGGTTCATCTGCCCTCGAATAGGATATTTTGGGTTCATCCGCCCTCGAATAGGATATTTTGGGTTCATCCGCCCTCGAATAGGATATTTTGGGTTCATTCGCCCTCGAATAGGATATTTTGGGTTCATCCGCCCTCAAACAGGATATGTCGGGTTCATCCGCCCTCGAATAGGATATGTCGGGTTCATCCACCCTCAAATAGGATATGTTGGGATCATCTGCCCTCAAATAGGATCTTATTTTCAATGTTATTGTTGAAACCAGGCGCCCACCTGTATAACGAGAGGAATACATTTCAGTCTTTAAATTTCAGACAGGCGCCCACCTGAATAACGAGAGGAATACTTTTATGTCTTAGTATAGACAGACGCCCACCTGAATAACGAGAGAAATACTTTTATGTCTTAGTATATACAGGCGCCCACCTGAATAACGAGATGAATACTTTTTGTCTGTGCATTTCATATTTCAGGCACCCACATGTATAACAAGGGAATACATTTCATGTCTTTACCATTAGGCGCCCACCTGTATAACAAGGGAATACATTCCACGTCTATTCCAATAGGAGACGCACTTCCTAAGCCTAGCCTTTACCAATAGGAGACGCACTTCCTAAGTCTAGTTTTGCCAATAGGAGATGCACTTCCTAAGCTTTACCCATAGGAGACGCACTTCCTAAGTTATTTCACCCATAGAAGATGCATTTCCTCCTAAGTTTATTTTTACCCATAGGAGATGCATTTCCTCCTAAGTTTGTTTTAGTTTCACCCATAGGAGATGCATTTCCTCCTAAGTTTGTTTTAGTCCACCCATAGGAGATGCATTTCCTCCTAAGTTTGTTTTAGTCCACCCATAGGAGATGCATTTCCTCCTAAGTTTGTTTTAGTTTCACCCATAGGAGATGCATTTCCTCCTAAGTTTGTTTTAGTCCACCCATAGGAGATGCATTTCCTCCTAAGTTTGTTTTAGTTTCACCCATAGGAGATGCATTTCCTCCTAAGTTTGTTTTAGTCCACCCATAGGAGATGCATTTCCTCCTAAGTTTGTTTTAGTTCCACCCATAGGAGATGCATTTCCTCCTAAGTTTGTTTTGGTCCACCCATAGGAGATGCATTTCCTCCTAAGTTTGTTTTAGTTTCACCCTTAGGAGATGCATTTCCTCCTAAGTTTGTTTTTTACCCATAGGAGATGTATTTCCTCCTAAAGTTTATTTTTACCAATAGGAGACGCACATCCTAAGTTAAGTTTCACCAATAGGAGACGCACATCCTAAGATAAGTTTCACCATTAGGAGACGCACTTCCTAAGTCAATTTCACCAATAGGAGACGCACATCCTAAGTAAGTTCCACCAAGAGGAGACGCACATCCTAAGTTAGTTTCACCAAGAGGAGACGCACTTCCTAAGAAAAGTTTCACCAATAGGAGACGCACGTCCTAAGGAGACGCACTTCCTAAAAATAGTTTCACCAAGAGGAGACGCACATCCTAAGTTAGTTTCACCAAGAGGAGACGCACTTCCTAAGAAAAGTTTCACCAATAGGAGACGCACGTCCTAAGGAGACGCACTTCCTAAAAATAGTTTCACCAAGAGGAGACGCACATCCTAAGTTAGTTTCACCAAGAGGAGACGCACTTCCTAAGAAAAGTTTCACCAATAGGAGACGCACGTCCTAAGGAGACGCACTTCCTAAAAATAGTTTCACCAAGAGGAGACGCACATCCTAAGTTAGTTTCACCAAGAGGAGACGCACTTCCTAAGAAAAGTTTCACCAATAGGAGACGCACGTCCTAAGGAGACGCACTTCCTAAAAATAGTTTCACCAAGAGGAGACGCACATCCTAAGTTAGTTTCACCAACAGGAGACGCACATCCTAAGTTAAGTTTCACCAAGAGGAGACGCACTTCCTAAGTAAGTTTCACCAAGAGGAGACGCACATCCTAAGTCAGTTTCACCAATAGGAGACGCACATCCTAAGAATAGTTTCATCAATAGGAGACGCACTTCCTAAGAATAGTTTCACCAATAGGAGACGCACTTCCTAAGCTAAGTTTCACCAATAGGAGACGCACTTCCTAAGCTAAGTTTCACCAATAGGAGACGCACATCCTAAGGAGACGCACTTCCTAAGAATAGTTTCACCAAGAGGAGACGCACTTCCTAAGAATAGTTTCACCAAGAGGAGACGCACATCCTAAGTTAGTCCTAAGATAAGTTTCACCAAGAGGAGACGCACTTCCTAAGAATAGTTTCACCTATAGGAGACGCACTTCCTAAGAATAGTTTCACCAGTAGGAGACGCACTTCCTAAGCCAAGTTTTACCAATAGGAGACGCACTTCCTAAGAATAGTTTCACCAATAGGAGACGCACTTCCTAAGTTTAGTTGTTACCAATAGGAGACGCACTTCCTAAGTTATTTCACCCAATAGGAGACGCACATCCTAAGTTATTTCACCCAATAGGAGACGCACTTCCTAAGTTAGTTTTACCCAATAGGAGACGCACTTCCTAAGAAAAGTTTCACCAATAGGAGACGCACTTCCTAAGTTTATTTCACCAATAGGAGACGCACTTCCTAAGTATAGTTGTACCCATAGGAGATGCACTTCCTAAGTAAGTTTTACCAATAGGAGATGCACTTCCTAAGTTTAGTTTTTCCCAATAGGAGACGCACTTCCTAAGTTTATTGTACCCAATAGGAAGACGCACTTCCTAAGTTCAGTTTTACCATAGGAGACGCACTTCCTAAAGTTCAGTTTTACCATAGGAGACGCACTTCCCAAGTTCAGTTCTACCAATAGGAGACGCACTTCCTAAGTTTATTGTACCCACAGGAGACGCACTTCCTAAGTTTATTGTACCCAATAGGAGACGCACTTCCTTAAAGTTTAGTTTTGCCCATAGGAGACGCACTTCCTAAGTTTACTTTTATCCCATAGGAGACGCACTTCCTAAATTAAGATTTCACGCATAGGAGACGCATTTCCTAAATTATTTTCATTCATAGGAGACGCACTTCCTAGTTCAAAATCATTAAGGTTTCACCCATAGGAGACGCACTTCCTAAGACTATTTAACCCCTAGGAGACGCACTTCCTAAGTTTAATTTCGTGCATAGGAAACGCACTTCCTGAATTAAGTTTACTTTAGGAGACGCACTTCCTAGTTTGGCTTTTTCAGGTTATACTTTTACTTTAGGAGATGCACTTCCTAGTTTGGCTTTTTCAGGTTATACTTTATTTCAGGAGACGCACTTCCGGAATTGAGATTTCACCCTTAGGAGATGCACTTCGTAGTTTGATTCATTTTGAGTTCGACCATAGGAAACACAATTCCTAGTCTAGTTCTTTGAAGTTTTCACCCTTAGGAGACGCACTTCCTAGTTTAGCTCATTCCGATTCAACCATAGAAGAAGCACTTTCTAGTTTGAGTCATTGAGGTTTTTTTAGCAGACACATTTGCTAGCAAGAGTTTTGGTTTTACTCGTAGGAGATGCACATCCTAGCCTAGTCTTTAGTTTACTCTCATCATTGCATCAGTAGTATAAATAGGTTACAATTTTGCTAACGACTCACAAATCTTCCCAGTGCAAACTGGGTTAGGAAATTCTCGTTTGTTTTGTTTGTTTTGGTTGTAGGATCCCACCTGGAGAATAGAGGTTGTTAAATTCAAGATGATGAAGCCAGGCGCCTGCCCATAATAACAGAAGAATACATTCCAGTCTTTACTTTTCAAGTGTTGAAGTTGGGAGCCCGCCCAGATAACAGAGGCATACATTTCAGTCTTTAATTTTCAAGTAGTGAAGTTGGGAGTCCGCCCAGATAACAGAGGCATACATTCCAGTCTTTACTTTTCAAGTGTTGAAGTTGGGAGCCCGCCCAGATAACAGAGGCATACATTCCAGTCTTTACTTTTCAAGTGTTGAAGTTGGGAGCCCGCCCATAATAACAGAGGCATACATTTCAAGATCAAGTCAGAAGACAATAAAACAGAGGGTTACAACAAGAATCTCCAACAGGAAACAATAAAATCTCAGCACCGGAAACAGAAGGTTGCAACAAGAGGTCCCAGCACAAATTCAGGCGCATGACTCAAAAGGAAGAAAAGACGCGTCTTGAAAGAAGCAGCTGGTGAACATTAAATCATGCCCAGCATAACAAGTCTGATGAAGAAAGCCGTACCCACCAGAGGAACCGCCAAAAGCTTAATGAAGAAAGCCATGTCCCCAGCGGACCGAGCAAAATGATGAAAACTGGTATTCAGAAAAGCAGATGGCCAGTATCATTCCAAAATTCACGGAAGAAAAGCACCGGAGGAAACACAAGTCGACAAGAAAGCAAGGCAACAAGAACAAATTTCAATCTAGCCTAGCTTCTTGTTTTCTTTTAAGCACGGTGTAACAAGGAGATCGGTAAGTAGTGATAACAACATGCAACAGCAGTAACATCGCAGTCCCACGGTAGTCCCAGCTACCAAAACTTCCCGAACTACATTAACCTGATTCCCCTTTAGCCAGGGATATGTAGGAAACCTTTGAAGCAAAGGTTCGGTTAAATCTTTTTCAAAAAAAATGCTTCACACGGAGTACTCGGATGGGCAAAAATCGCTCGCTTTATCTTTGCACGAAAACCCTTCGTGTCTCCGGGCAAAGAGGGGCAGCTGTAAGCACGTGATTTTTGCCCTATATGAGAAATACTCCCAAAAAATGCAAAATAAAATGATTTTCCTTGGTGTGCAATTTTGAGTATTTTTGTGATATTTTTGGATAATTATTTGTATTTGTTTGTGTTTGCTTATTTGTTAAATTAATAAAAAATATAAAAATATGTCGCATTTTGCATGTAGGATTTAATTCTACAATTGTTAGTAATTAAATTAGTTTTACAAAAATTAAAAATTACAAAAATAGGCACCTTTTGCATTTTTAGCATTTAATGTCCAAATATACAATTTTATGCTTAATTATTACTTAATTGTGCGTTAATTGTTATTGGAAGTTAATTTGCGCTTTTATAACTTAATTTAGTTCTTAATAATAATTTAAGTATTTTTATAATTTAGTTTTAGAAAATAAAAGAAGAAAAGATAACAAAAATACAAATAAAAATCGGATTGGGCCATTTCTTCAAATTTCAACCTCAGGCCCCAAATAATTGCCCAATCTTCTCCATGACCCAGTCCACTTCAAACCGGGTCGACCCGGTCCGCCCCATTAACGAAAAAACATCCGTCCAAAGTCCAAACACCCCTATCTTGCAAAAGAACAAAACAAAAACAAAAAAACAAAACCCTAAAACCTAAAGAAAACTACTCGCCCCCACGCTCCATCTTCTCCAAAAACTAAGAACCACCAAACGACCTCCCATGGCTGCCCTTAACCAGACGCTTCTGCCTTCTTCTTCCTCGACCTCACCATCGCGAATGTCCCCCATTGACGCAGCTCCTCCGTACTGCTGCTGTTTTCTCGTCGCAGCTGCTACCTATAAATCGACCTTCTTCGAACGAACCCAACTGCTGTTGCGGCGTCCGCTTCAAGCTCGCGCTACTGCTTTTGTCTCTCGCTACTGCCCTTGTTTTTGAAACCCCATGGATGCCATGTCTGCAGCTCGTCGCTGCTGACTCCATGGCTAGCCGAACTCACGAACAGCTGCCTCACTTCGCTTCTCCGAGCTTGGGCATCACCATGGCCAGGCTGTCGCCGGACTGCTGCTGCTCGACGTCCAGTTCCTCCGAGCTGCTGTTGTTCATCACTTCTCCTTCGTCCAGCTGCTGTATCTTCAGACAAGCTGCTCGTTTGAGTTTAGTCGAGGTCGTCGAGCGTCGTTTTGAGTTCGTCAAGTTTACAAGGGAGGTGAGTTCGTCGTTGAGTCCGGACAGATTTATTCCCATTTGAGTTTTGTCAAAACAGTTCATACATATGTCGTGTTGATCCGGTTAGTAGTTTTTGAATTTTATGTTTGTCCGTATTTTGTTTTGATATTTTCGAATCTAAAATCGGCAAATGTTTGTTTTGTTTATCGTTTGAATTAATTTTTAGTTCATGTTCATGTGTTGTTTGTTAAATTAATTTTTCAGATTTCAAATGGAAGTTAATTAGTTATTTTTCATGTTTATTTCATGTTTGTATTGTTGTTTAAGTGAATATTTGTTAGTTTTATGTTTGTTAGATTCAAATTGAAATTTAATTAATTATTTCTTGTTGTTTCCAGAAAATATTAATGTTGTTTGAATCGTTAGAATCTGTCATGTTTGTGGCTTAAAAACAGATTTAATTCATGTTCATCTTTGTTGAAGTTCATGCTTAAATTCAGTGATTTAATGTGAGTTTATGTTTGTCTTTGATTTATTAGTTTAATTTGAATCATGCATATTGTTGTTTGTATTATTGTCTCTTTGTTCATCCATTAATGGTCTAAATTAACCAGGATTGGTTCCCGATATGGTTGATTTATTTCCATTAATTTGGAGTTTGTGTTGTTCATCATGTTCATGTAAATTGTTGTTGAAGATTGTTGAGAAATTGGTCATCTTGACTATATTTTGGTTGAGTTATGATTAATTGTTTGTTTAGAGCTGAGGGGGTAGTTTTGGTAAATTGCATTGCATTCGGGGGTAGAATGGTAATTGCAATAATGTCAGAGGGGTAATTTGGTAATTAAACATTATTTTGATTCTTTATGTTAAGCATGAGGAACAAATATAATGGGGTGGGGTTTTTGATGTACTTGTTTAATATAATAGGGGACAAGACAAAACATAATGGGGAGGAATCTTGTACTTGTTTAATGTAGGCATGGAGGACATATTGTAATGGGTTGGGAATGTGGTATTTATTTAATGTAGGCATGGGGAACAAAATTTAAAATAAAGAAAATATTAGGTAGTGGGACAAAGCATGCCATTGGGGGGAATAATTTTGGAGTTGGAATGGAAGACTTGTCTTGCTATATATAGAGTCATTCTTGACATGAAAGAGAGGGGATTTTTTTTTGAGAGAAAAAGAAGAAGAGAGTTTTTAGAACTTGAATATTATTAAGAGAGACTTGGAGAGTTGACATACTTTGATACTTGAGAGAGTTTGTGATAGTAAAAGAGAAAGACAATTTGAACTTTCACTCGAACAATTCTTGTTTGCTTTTCTTCGAGTGTTATTCAAAAGTCAGAAACTACTGCATCTCGTATCTTTTCTCTCTTCTGCTTTGACTGCGATTGTACTTTTGCACTGCTGAGTTTTCAATCTGTTACTGGGTCATTCTACTGGTTGTTACTGGTTTTGCGGTGTTGCTGAACCTGCTGTTGCCGCGTTATTACTGTTGCTGACTCCTACTTCTTTTGTTCTTGTACTGCTGTTTCCAGGTACACATTTGTACACTCTTGGCTTGAAGCGAAAAATGAAATATTAATCAGGCTCCTGTTCCTGTTGAATTCTTTTGTTCGGATCTGTGTTTGAATATTAATTTTCCTCTCTTTGTATAAAAATGTAGCCGATTAATTAATGAATAATGAGGTTGCATATGTATACTTTCTTCATCTAATAATGTTAGTTTACATTAATCGAAGAATAGTTAATCTGTTTTGATATTATTGTGTATTTATCTCATGTTCTAGCAAATAATAAAATGTGGAATGAAAGCAGTTTTTCCTTGTACAAACTCGATCGCAATTTTCCAATCGCATTAGCCGTAAACTAATAACTAATAAGTTACGTTTTCAGCATGTAAATAATTAAGAGATTTTCTTTTATTTTAGAGACGAACTTAATAGAAAATATAGTCACTATAGGTTTATCCTTTAAAATAAAAATGAGACGAGCCTCGCCAAATAAATCACAAACCGCCGGGGCCCTCAATAAAATACATAACCATTGACTAGACTTTGGATTTGGCCGTTTAATGAACCTTCACGGCCTCTTCCTAAAATAACAATACGTTAGACTCTTTAGGACGCGCCTTAATAAATCTTACCTTCTTAAACTCGGGTGCACATTTATGTGACCCAAATCCAATTCTCAACGGAGTCGAAATGTGTTTCTAATCACGGGTACATTGATTGTGACGTGGTTCGAGATGCGTGTCCATGACGTTGCAAATTCATTTTAAAAAAAATAAGAATGAGATGAGCCTCGCCAAATAAAATACAAATTGCGGGGCCCTCAGTAAATATTTGCTTTAAAAATTGTTTAGACTTCGGGATGGACCGTTTAGTAAAATTCCACGGTCCTACCCAAAATAAATACGCTAGTCGCTTTAGGCGCGCCTTTAATAATTTAATTTCCTTAAACTCGGGTGCACATTGATGTGACCCAAATCCAAATCTCAACGGAGTCAAAGTGTGTCGACGACCACGGGTACATTGATTGTAACGCGGTTCGAGATACATTTTCACAACGTTGCAATTCTTGATAAAAACAGTAAATGATAAAAGCGGTTAAAAGTTAAATTTTGCACATAAGTTCACACTTGTATAAAATCAGATAATCAAGCCGAATATAACAGTTGAGCGACCGTGCTAGAACCACGGAACTCGGGAATGCCTAACACCTTCTCCCGGGTTAACAGAGTTCCTTATCCGGATTTCTGGTACGCAGACTGTAATATGGAGTCATTCTTTTCCTCGATTCGGGATTAAAATTGGTGACTTGGGACACCCTAAATCTCCCAAGTGGCGACTCTGAAATAATTAAACCAATCCCGTTTCGATTGTCCTTTAATTGGAAAAAACTCTCTTGCGCCCTCTCGGGTACAGAAAAAGGAGGTGTGACAGTGGTCTGCGCTCCATTTCATGTGGACTGCACTAGAAGCCACCGCGGCCGCACTCGATTTTGTGCAGTCCGCATTGCCCGAGTTCAGAGAGCTGGATTTTTAAGTCAAGAGCCTTAGTGCGGCCGCACGTGATTTTATGCGGTCTGTACTAGCCCCGCAGGGGTAATTTTGTCTAGATTTTTCAGCTTAGTATAAATAGCTTCTTTTCCCATTTTTAGGTCATCAGATAGTTTTTTACACTGGCTGCACTCGTGATTTCGAATATTTTAGCTATTTTGAGTAATTTTAGCTTCATTTCAACATTAAATCTCCAAGTTTAATTTAGCAATTAATTAATATTAGTTTTTATTCATCAAATTCTTTGTTTTCTTCTCTAATTATGAGTAGCTAGACCCATAAGCTAGGGTTGTGGCTCAACCCTAGTGTGGGTAATTGATGGGTCTTGTGTTTTGATGCTTGATTATCTATGGGTGTTTGATATTTGGGCTAATTTCATGTTTAATTGCTGAATTGGTGGATGCAAACACTAGTTTATGTTTAGTTGACTTTGGCTCTTCTTGAGAAAGAGAGCCTAAGTCTCTGAAATTGGTCCAACAAGGAATTAGGGCGTACTCAAGAGATTGATAGCCCCAATTAAAGGGTTAAATCTAGAGATAGTAATACCTGACTTGAACCTTGATTGCTTGTGCAAATTTGCATACCCAATTGGTCTTGCGAAAGTCAATTCGGGCAAAATCACTCGAACCACCGAGAGGTGTAGAGTGGGTAGAATCGTGCAACAGTTATATCATACTCCCTAAATATGTCAGTCATGCCTTAGACTCAAGTATCCATCAATTGACCACCTAGGTGAAAGACACCCTAGTGCCCTTTTATCCATTTAAACAACTCGCAATAGTTTATTCTTAGCTTACTTTAGTTTAATTTATCATTTTAGTTTTATATAATTAGAAGTAAATCAAAAATCCAGAAATGTTAAGAAGTGCAATTTGGAACACATACACAACTCCACTTAGATAGACACCCGACTCCAACTTCTAGCTCTCTATGAAAATCGATCCCGATCTTAATCAGGTAAAAGCTGCTTCGACCCTCTCTCGCTACTCAATAGTAGTGCATGGTTGGTCTCGATCACATGCGCTTTCACAAAGGCATCTGCAAGTATAGCAAATGAATCAATAGAATGGGGTTAAGTTGTGGTACTATATCATTGCTCCTTTGGACAGGGATTCTCCGAACTTTTTAAGCAAAACCGACTCGATTTTGCCATCTTCTAAGTCATTTTCCTTGATGACACATGTGTAGGAGGTCACATGCTCATTTAGATATGTGGTTCCATTGTACTTCAAAATTTCGGGCATACGAAACTTCTTCGGGATTGGCTTCGGTGCCGCATTCAGAGGGAAAGGCTTTTGGACAAATTTCTTGGAATCCATGCCTTTCAATATTGGGGGTGATCTTGGGATTTGAGCAAATCTGGAGCTATAGGTCTCCACATTTTTGTCATTGGCCTCAATTTTCTTCTCACCGTATTCCATCTGCTTTGTTAGTTCCTTGAGCATTTTTATTATTTTGGGGTTGGTCCCGGGCTGAACTTTATCCAGCCTTTCTGTGTCGTGCTCACTCTTTCGGGTGCTTTCTCGGGATGGTTCGGGCTCAACCTTGCTGGGGGCGTACCTTTGATTCTGCAAATGTGATATCGCCGCCTGTTGGGCTTGTAACATTTTGGAGATCACCCGCAGGTTGATCCCATCGCCTTCACCTTTGGGAGTACCTCGAGGCATATGTCAGTCTCCTCCGCGAACGTTGTTCTCAGGGTCGGTTGGCATCAACTGGGTCTGCAACTGGGACTTTGTTGAGATCAGCAGGGGGCACCTTGTTGCTAGGCACCATATTGTTGGTTTCGGCGTGGTGGCCAGATTCTGCGTCAACATTCAAGTGAGCAGACTGAGAGTTTTATATTTTTAGGCTGACCTAAAGTTAAAATATGAAAGAACAAGCGTAAAATAGAGTGTGTTATGGAAATTTATATCAAATTACCACTATTATCCTTAGCCCATTGGTGGGTGCCAAACTGTTTACCCTTAAAAATGGATAGCAATTAAATTTATACGCGATTTTAAGTATATATAGACTAATTTAATACAAGTAATTAATAGCGTTAGATGAGCAGAGTAAAGATAGAGTAAATGGCCAAACCAGTAGTTGTATTGAGTCCGGGCTCGGTTGTGAGCCTAAAAATTAGCCTGCCTTCAGTTCGGAACCAAACACTTATAAAGAACTATGAACAAAATTATGAACTTTGAATAACCCTTAGAAGCAGAGAAAACAAATGTATATTGCCTTGATATACGTGTTACAGTATGTCTACTGAATAATCAGCTTCCCCTTTATATAGTAGGGATCCGTATTGTAGTCATTGCGGCCGCACTCAATTTAGTGCAGTCCGCAGAGCTAAGGATCAGAGAAGTGCCAGTTTGGAGATTGAAGCTCAATGCGGTCTGCGCTCCATTTCATGCGGACTGCACTAGAAGCCACCGCAGTCACACTCGATTTTGTGCAGTCCGCATTGCCCGAGTTCAGAGAGTTGGATTTTTAAGTCAAGAGCCTTAGTGCGGCCGCATGTGATTTTGTGCGGTCTGCACTAGCCCCGCAGGGGTACTTTTGTCCAGATTTTTTTAGCTTAGTATAAATAGTTTCTTTTCCTATTTTTAGGTCATCAGATAGTTTTTTACACTGGCTGCGCTCGTGATTTTGAATATTTTAGCTATTTTGAGTAATTGTAGCTTCATTTCAACATTGAATCTTCAAGTTTAATTTAGCAATTAATTAATATGAGTTTTTCTTCATCTAATTCTTTATTTTCTTCTCTAATTATGAGTAGCTAGACCCATAAGCTCAACCCTAGTGTGGGTCATTGATGGATCTTGTGTTTTGATGTTTGATTGTCTATGGGTGTTTGAATATTGGGCTAATTTCATGTTTAATTGCTGAAATGGTGGTTGCAAACACTAGTTTATGTTTAGTTGACTTTGGCTCTTCTTGAGAAAGAGAGCCTAAGTCTCTGAAATTGGTCCAACAAGGAATTGGGGCGTACTCAAGAGATTGATAGCCCCAATTAAAGGGTTAAACCTAGAGATAGTAATACCCAACTTGAACCTTGATTGCTTGTGCAAATTTGCATACTCAATTGGTCTTGAGAAAGTCAATTCGGGCAAAATCACTCGAACGACCGAGAGGTGTAGAGTGGGTAGAATCGTGCAACGGTTATATCATACTCCCCAAATATGTTAATCAAGCCTTAGACTCAAGTATCCGTCAATTGTCCACCTAGGTGAAAGACACCCTAGTGCCCTTTTAACCATTTAAACAACTTGCAATAGTTTATTCTTAGCTTACTTTAGTTTAATTTAGCATTGTAGTTTTATATATTTAGAAGTAAATCAAAAATCCAAAAATGTTAAGAAGTGCAATATGGAACACATACACAACTCCACTTTAGATAGACACCCGACTCCAACTTCTAGCTCCCTGTGAAAATCGATCCCGACCTTAATCGGGTAAAAGCAGCTTCGACCCTCTCTCGCTACTCAATAGTAGTGCAGGGTTTGCCTCGATCACATGCGCTTTCACAAAGGCGTCTGCAAGTATAGCAAATGAATCAATAGAATGGGGTTAAGTTGTGGTACCATATCATTGCTCCTTTGGACAGCGATTCTCCGAACTTTTTAAGCAAAACCGACTCGATTTTGCCATCTTCTAAGTCATTTTCCTTGATGACACACGTGTAGGAGGTCACATGCTCATTTGGATATGTGGTTCCATTGTACTTCAAAATTTCGGGCATGCGGAACTTCTTCGGGATTGGCTTCGGTGCCGCATTCGGAGGGAAAGACTTTTGGACAAATTTCTTGGAATCCATGCCTTTCAATATTGGGGGTGATCTTGGGATTTGAGCGAATCTGGAGCTATAGGTCTCCACATTTTTGTCATTGGCCTCAATTTTCTTCTCACCGTATTCCATCTGCTTTGTTAGTTCCTTGAGCATTTTTATTATTTTGGGGTTGGTCCCGGGCTGAACTTTATCCAGCCTTTCTGTGTCGTGCTCACTCCTTCGGGTGCTTTCTCGGGATGGTTCGGGCTCAACCTTGCTGGGGGCGTACCTTTGATTCTGCAAATGTGATATCGCCGCCTGTTGGGCTTGTAACATTTTGGAGATCACCCGCAGGTTGATCCCATCGCCTTCACCTTTGGGAGTACCTCGAGGCATATGTCAGTCTCCTCCGCGAACGTTGTTCTCAGGGTCGGTTGGCATCAACTGGGTCTGCAACTGGGACTTTGTTGAGATCAGCAGGGGGCACCTTGTTGCTAGGCACCATATTGTTGGTTTCGGCGTGGTGGCCAGATTCTGCGTCAACATTCAAGTGAGCAGACTGAGAGTTTTATATTTTTAGGCTGACCTAAAGTTAAAATATGAAAGAACAAGCGTAAAATAGAGTGTGTTATGGAAATTTATATCAAATTACCACTATTATCCTTAGCCCATTGGTGGGTGCCAAACTGTTTACCCTTAAAAATGGATAGCAATTAAATTTATACGCGATTTTAAGTATATATAGACTAATTTAATACAAGTAATTAATAGCGTTAGATGAGCAGAGTAAAGATAGAGTAAATGGCCAAACCAGTAGTTGTATTGAGTCCGGGCTCGGTTGTGAGCCTAAAAATTAGCCTGCCTTCAGTTCGAAACCAAACACTTATAAAGAACTATGAACAAAATTATGAACTTTGAATAACCCTTAGAAGCAGAGAAAACAAATGTATATTGCCTTGATATACGTGTTACAGTATATCTATTGAATAATCAGCTTCCCCTTTATATAGTAGGGGAATTTTACCCTAAGTACAATTCCAAGAAAGGTAAAAATCTTTCTTTTCGCTAATCACTGATATGTTGCCAATACGGGCCGAGATTCACGCCGTGATATCTGGTTGGACACGGATATCATAGTCCTTTGTTAATCGTGCGCGGTCGTTTGGAACTCGAACCGGATCTGGGGGGCATGGTCTCGATGGCTCCGAGGGTAGGTGTTCTGTTCGGACATTGATACGAGAGGTTCCTGGCTTTGACTCTGATCCCTTGTAATTATGTCCTCGCTTCGTTTGCTCACCCGGAACTCGGGATGCTCATTAACTTTGATTTTACCCGTATACAACCGTATTTATATAATATATTATCTAATGAAGAGGTTATTGGATTTGTTCGGACGATGGAGCTCTGCTGCCCCACTTCATTTTAATTATTCTGGCCCCAGGACTCATGGCCGACCCCTCGACAGTTACCATAACTTCAATTTAGACAAGACGCATTTAATTGGGTCGAGCCGTTGAGGCCCTCATGAAAAGTTCTATCCTATAATGAAATTAAAATGATTGCAAAATACGATTAGTCATTTTGTGTAGCCCCTACGCTAAGAAGAAACACTTGTTTTTTTCTCACATGATTAAAAAATGATAGGTAACCCTCAACTGGATAGCAAGTTAGAAGCAGAGAAGAACTCAAAATATTAAAGAGTATGATCTTATCAAAAGATATACATCTTAATTCTTTTGCATATGTATACATAGTCAGTATCTATATTCGTTCTCGTGATGCTCCATTTCTAAATTTTGAACTGAACTATCCCGTAGATAAATTTTGAACTGAACTATCCCGTAGAATAAGAAGAAAGATTTTGAGAGCGATTATACAATGTCATTTTACCAAAATAAATTTAATTGGCTCCTAAAAATAAGCACCCCAAATCAATGAAATGAAGATAAAGTATAAACATCTTTTTATTCATTTGAAGAAAACGAATCATCATCTATAGTGATGCACACTACAAGATTCGAAGTACACATTTGTATTGGAAAGAAACAGAAAAATCTCCTCGCATTACACGTATATATGAAGCTATAACTTAACAAAGATTCACGCCGACCAATATAGCAGAAATGAAATTCCCTACTAAAAATCAAATAAAAAGTTTGTTCGTATAGAATTTAACTAACTAGAAGTAGACGAGGAAAGAGGAAGAATCTATATCTGCAGAGGAACGAAAACTCTGAAAAAACAAAGGAAATTGCAAACGCCTTGGGAGAAACAGATGCTCTCTCATTCTTGATATCACAATTCCATATTCTTCCAATAACTCCACCATCATCCCTACTTTTATCATACTCTCTTTTCTCTGAATACTTTTCTTGATTGGGAAATAATTGGAAAAGAGTTGCTTTCAAAAATCACAATCTTGAAAGCTGGAGTTGGGTAGTTGATAAACCTAAGAATCCAATTAGGAAAGAATTTTGGGTGAAACCACAACCAGAATTGAAAAGGAGAAGAGGGGGATACTAAAGATAGGTGCAGCCCAAATTTTGTATTTATATATGTACCAAAATATTTGTTTATATTTTTATTATATATGCTGAGGTTTTTGACTTATTTTTAGGAATATATTGACATATCTTCCATGTGGACTCTGCTTAGCCTTTGCCCTGATGATGTTGGTATTATTGAAAGGTTGAAACTTTTTACAATACAATGATTTTGCTTTTTGATAAACATTGACGGCTTGATTACGCGTTAATCAATTTGCATCATTAGCCCTGAAAAGAGTTACCCTTTTTTTAATTGGAAGTTGCGTGAAATCTCAAACACTTGTTTTCATGACATTTTACATGTGTAATCAGCATTTGTAGTTTTCATCTAAAAGACAAATTTCTAGATTCTGCGCGTTGTGTTACTTTTGGCTAGGGGTGTACAAAGGAAACTGACAAATCGTACCAATCCGATAATTCGAATCAAATTGGAAAAAAAAACCCGACTATGATTTGGTTTGGTGTTAGAAAAAAAAACCCGACCATAACTGGTTTGGTTTGGTTTTAACTAAAGAAAGTCAAACCGAAACCAAACCAACCCGACATTACATATATAGAAATTTTAGATCTATTTAATATATGAAAATGTTTATTGTGATGTAATTTATAAATATTTCTTAAACTTTTTCATAAAATTACCTTTAAGAGTTGGACTTAAAATTTTTGAATGTTCCAATAAGTTTTATGGTCATTAATATTTGTAACTTAAATAATGCTAACAAAAGCTCAAAACCAAAATCAAATCAATACTAATGCTAACAAAAGACATTCAATTCAATACTACGAACGCCAATGTATTGAATATCTATTTTTTGTTTTGCAATAATTTAGATAAAAATACATAACCTATTTTTATTTTTCTTTAGCGTAGTCATGAAATTAATACTCCCTTATTAGTCTACTTATTTTAGCATGATTTAGTACTTTTAGATTATGTATTATGGCTTTTTAATTAACAATATTTATATTACATAATTTTATTGTCTTTATTGTTGAATATTTTAGGATAATGCCATGACACATCTCATATTTTGTATTATTTTCTTGAAAAATACCTTATATAGTTGTATCCTATAAGGATTAAAGAAATATTTTGAGCACAAGTTATATGTTTTGTGCTATGAAGATTTTACCGGAAAAAACTCGAAAAAACCCGAATAACTCGAAAACCCGAGATTGAAAAACCCGAGTTTTATTGGTTTATTTTGGTCTTTAAATTTAATAACCTGACACAATTAATTTGATTTGGTAATTACGAAATCCGAACCAACCCGACCTAAGTACACCCCCACTTTTGACAATTGATGAGCTTAAATCTCTTATCTAAACAGGGTCGACACAATCTAGATGTATATAGTGGATGCTTTACAGATTTCGAGATGAAATTCATTCGGACCTAGTTCTTAAACATTCGCTCGTGATTTAATGGACACGGTTTATTGTGTTAATTGGGTAAAATTAGCACCAGGGCAAGCTATTTTACTTAAAATTAAAATATATTTTTTTGAAATACGAAATTAGATGAATAAGGGAAAATTCCATGAAAGAAAAATTTATGATTCATATATATCGCTTAGTGAAAAATATTCCCAAGAAATCCAATGACTAACTAATAATCCTGTTATACAGAAAAAAAGTAATTATCACTGATGAATCGTATAGTTTTACGATTTCATCATCTAAAGAATTATCAAATGAATTGTAATTATAATTGAAACGATTAAAAAGGAAATGTGAGTTAATACATGCTTTAAGGTTGAAGTATCATAAAAAAAAATCTTAGTAAAAGGAGAGTCGATAATGATCATTAGTAAGAAGATTATATTAACGATTATTAAATGGAATAAATTGCCAGTTGCCTTACTGTTTAACCAAAATTTCTCAATCAAAGTCTATATTTAGAAGAAAACAGGTTACTGATAACCAGATTTTACTTCACTTTCTCTATGATATTTAAAGAAAATTTACAAAAAAAAGAATAAGGAATAAATTGCTGGACAAATTATAAAATCAAGGCTTAGAACTTCGAGAAAGCAGAAAAGTAAAGGGTATATTTCAATGGTACTTGAGATCCATCCTTACAAATAAAATTATGTATCCTTATATAGGAATGAACAATCATAACAGTTTTCTCACATAATTTGGATTTATTATGGGAATTAACTATATTGATTGCCCATTACCACAGATAGACGTAACTGGCGTATTTATTGCTATAAATTAATGCCCTAAAACTATTTTGATTCACCTTCCTTATTTAATTCGGGTTCATGTATCTTCCCTTCTTTTTGATCTTTATTCATACCGCCCACGCCTCTTCTTTGACAACCGATAGGCCCGGTTCTCTTCTTTGTACTTGTATTGGGAAAAAACTGAGTTTACATATTGAAGTGATTGAAAGATGACGTGTCATGACATGAGGGCTGGTCAAAGAATGATGATTAGCAAAGAGGCACGAGTCGCTACAGATACGAGCAGAGGTACGAGTAGAGGCACGAGCGAATACTCAAAAGACTCGACGCTCATACCTATTTAGATCCGCAAATTAAGGAGAATGAATCTGACAGTGCAAGAGAGTACAAATACAGTATTTAATAGGCATTAAATACTGAAAACGTTAGAGAATCTGTATTAAATTATACAATAATTGTGTAACGTAACATTTAATGCATTTAATTGTCTATAATGGCCTAATTATGACAAATGCAAAACGTATATCTTAGAGATAGCTATAAAAAGGAGAAAAGTGCTCATTTGTAAGGACACAAAATATTATCTGAATCCACTAGTTTACTATTTTGTTAGCAAAATCATTTCCTTTACTCATTTTTGATTATCAGTAACCCGAGTTCTTCTAAATTAAAGCTTTGACCGAAATTCTATTTTTTGGTTAAACAAATTGGTTCCGTTACCGAGAATCTGGTAATCTATTCTTTCTTAGCCTAACCTTTTTTGTTGCATCAACTATGTCAAATATTAATGATAACACCCTAGGAAACCAAGAAAACCAAGAACTCCAGGGAAATCCACAGGATGATCACACCCCGGTCCCTTCTCCACAAAGCTCCCCTCGGCGGTCTCGAGAAGGCACTCCTGAAGGATCTCATGCAAATGGAAACACTCAATTTGAAAATGATGAAGTTGTCAATGAATCTTTGCAAAAACTAATCGCTCAACAGGTCAATAAAGCTCTTGAGGCATTTGTTAGCCAGTTACCTGTCGCACCCACAACACCCACTCCAAATGACAACACTTTGGAGAACCCTCGTTCTGGGCTTGCCAATTCAGGCAGTGGTGTAATTCCCACCGAGTCACGAGATGGAGAACCAGGTAACTTAGTCAATTTCGATTTATAAAATTTAGTACTAACATTGCAGAAACAGCTCAAGGAGCAAAGTGACCGCATAGAGCAAATACCTGGAGTACTACCCGTAATCAAAGGAATAGATATGGATAAATATTCACAACCCTAGAAGCCAAGTGTTGCTCCCCTCCCAATTCCAAAGAAATTTAAAATGTTGATATTCCAAAATACGATGGAACAACTGATCCACGAGACCACGTGACTGCATTCACAACAGGAATAAAAGGCAACGACTTGACCAAAGAGGAAATTGAATCAGTATTGGTCAAAATATTCGGTGAAACACTCACTAAGGGAGCATTAACATGATATTCTTTTTTACTTGAAAATTCCATAAATTCTTTTGCTGAGCTTGCAGATTCATTTATCAAAGCACATTCGGGAGCTCAAAAAGTCAAAAAAAGAATGGAAGATATTTTCAAAATCAAGCAAGGGGACTCAGAATTGCTTAGAGAGTTCGTGAATAGGTTCCAGCATGAAAGAATGATGTTACCGCGCGTACTTGACAATTGGGTAGCTATAGCCTTCACTAGTAATTTGAATGAAAAAAGCTCTGAAGCCATGAGGCAACTCAAGGAAAGTCTTCGTGAATTCCCAGCAACAACGTGGAATGACGTTTACAACAAGTATAGCGTGAAGCTAAGGATAGAAGAGGATATTATCTCACGATCTCAAAAAGAAGAAAAAGTGAGTTCAAGACGGGCGGAAACCGAAAAAAGGTCCGGTAAAAACAGGTACGAACCATATATGGGTCCAATAGGAAAAGATTCACGGTCAAAATAGGACAATCCAAGGTACGATCATAGGTTGAGGAATAGAGAGTCGGGCTCGTCATCAAGATTTGGAAATGATCGAAATGCACGAGAGTCACGGGATGATGATAGAAACCTGAAAGTAAGATTTGGCGGTTATAATTTTAATGTAACCACTTCCAAGCTCATAGCTGTTTTAAGAAACATGGGTGATAAGGTACGGTGGCTAAAAGAAATGAGATCGAATCCAAACATGCGCAACCCTGATCACTGGTGAGAATTTCACAACGATCATGGGCATAAAACGGCATATTGTAGGTTGCTACAATGTGAAGTTGATCATCTATTAAAGCAAGGGTATCTCACTGAATTATTCAGTGAGAGAGGTAAGCAAGCATACATGAAGAATAGGCAGGAGCCCCCAAAACCACCTTCTCCCAAAAGGACCGTTAATGTCATAAGTGGAGGTGAAGACATCAATGGTGTGACGTACACAGCAGCCAATAAAGTTTCCAAAGTCACAATTATCCACAGGAAGCAGGTGCGACATGTCTTAGATGAAGAAAGTATTTTGTTTGATGATGCAGATGCGGATGGCGTATTATCCCCACATAACGATGCACTAGTAATATCTCTACTTGTACATGATACTAATGTGAAATGAGTTTTGATTGATCCAGGTAGTTCCGTGAACATTATTCTGCTAAGAGTACTACGCGATATGCAAGCTGAAGATAAATTGATACCAAAGGCGCATACCCTGTCTGGATTTGACAATTCCAGTGTAGTGACGAAAGGGGAGGTAATACTTACTACATTTGCAGAAGGAGTTGTCAAAGATACAAAGTTTCAGGTGGTAGATATAGATATGGCTTACAATATGATCCTTGGGAGACCATGGATCCACGAGATGGATGTCGTTCCGTCAACCTTGCACCAAGTTATTAAATTTCCATCACCATGGGGAATATGTCAAATTCCTGGGGATCAGCATACATCCAGGAGCATCAACTCTGTAGTAGATTCAAGTACGGGGAACGAAGAAAAATAGCAATTAGAGAATCCAGTTGAGGGTACCACAACACAAACCTCAACTGAACAAGGACGAACAGACGTGGACTCAAGGCCAGATGCCATTCAAGAACCAGAGGAAAATGAAATTATCAAAACAACGATTGAAAAACTAGAAGTTGTAATATTATTTGCACAATGGCCTGAAAGGAAAGTCTACGTAAGGGCCAATCTAAGCCAAGACATGAAAGGTAAGTTGATTGAATTTTTAAAAACTAACGTGGATTGTTTTACTTGGTCCCACTCTGATATGACAGGAATACCATCGGAGGTAACGACTTACAAATTAAATGAAAACCCATCGTATCCCCCTATCAAACAAAAGAAGAGAAAGCAAGGAACTTTCAAAAATCAGGTGATTCAAGATAAGGTTCAAAAATTACTAAAGATTGGGTTTATCCATGAGGTAAAGTATCCTAATTGGTTAGCCAATACTGTTGTGGTACCGAAGAAGAATGGTAGGCGAGTTTGTGTAGATTACACAGACCTTAATAAAGCTTGTCCTAAAGATTCTTTTCCATTACCACATATAGATCAACTAATTGATGCTACTGCAGGACATGAATTGTTAAGCTTTTTAAATGCATATTCAGGATACAACCAGATCAAAATGGATCCAATAGATGAAGAAAAAACTTCATTTATAACAGATAGGGGGACTTACTGTTATAAAGTAATGCATTTTGGTCTCAAAAATGCTAGTGCAACATATCAAAGACGAGTGACCAAAATGTTTCAAGAATATTTGGGAAAAATAATGGAGGTCTACATAGATGACATGCTCGTTAAAACTCAACATTCAGGAGATCATATATCGCACTTGTTTGATACGTTTCAGACCTTGAGAAAATTCAATATGAAATTAAATCCGGAAAAATGTGCATTTGATGTTGCATCAGGTAAGTTTTTGGGTTTTCTTGTTTTTAACCGAGGTATTGAAGTGAATCCCGCACAGATTAAGGCCATTGAAGAAATTCTTAACATTCTTACAAGTAAAAAGAAGTGCAGAGGTTGACAGGAAGAATTGCAGCCTTGGGGAGATTCATTTCTAAATCATCAGAAATATGCTTTAAGTTCTTTTCAACTCTTAAAAAACAAGATCAGTTCGAATGGACTGAGGAATCTCAGCAGGCACTCAAAAATTTGAAGACATACCTGTCAAATCCGCCATTGCTCACAAAACCAAAGACTGGGGAAAGACTGCTCATCTACCTTGCTGTCTTAGAAGTAGCGTAAGTGTTGTTTTAGTCTGTAAAGACCAAGGTAAACAATCTCCGATCTATTATGTCAGCAAATCTTTATTAGGTATGGAGACGCGGTATCCTCAATTAGAAAAGCTTGCACTTGCATTAATCATGACATCTAGAAAATTAAGGCCTTATTTTCAATGTCATCCTATTGTTGTAGTAACTGCTTATCCATTACGCAATATATTACATAAGCATGAGTTGTCAGGTAGGTTAGCCAAGTGGGCTATAGAATTAAGTGAATATGACATCACATACCAACCTAGAACCGCGATAAAATCTCAAGTGTTAGCAGATTTTGTGGCTTATTTTAGGCAAGGAATGCAATTAGAAGCAGAAAAAGAATTATAAGTGTTCAACGGATCTAATCCCGGAATTTGGACCTTATTTACTGATGGTTCGTCTAATGTGAAGGGTGAAGGCTTAGGAATTGTTTTGGTACCACCTACGGGTGAAACCATTCGACAAACCATTAAATGTCATTCTATAACTAACAATGAGGCAAAGTATGAAGCTGTGATTGCAAGTTTAGAACTGGCACGAGAACTTAGCATTAATCAGATTATAATCAAAAGCGATTCGCAGCTCGTACTTAATCAAATACTGGGGACTTATACGGCAAGGGAAGCACGGATGCAGCAATACTTAGAGAAGGTACGGGATCTGATTAGGCAATTCCAAACCTAGAAAGTTATGCAAAAACCAAGAGATAAAAATGTCGAGGCGGATGCCCTAACTAATCTCACATCTGCGGCAGACGTGGCAAGCAATGAAAATTCTTCTGTAATTCATTTGTTTCATTCAGTGCTCTATCCAGACAAAAATGAGGTAAATTTTAATAACTTAACCTGGGATTGGAGGAATGAGATCGTTGCTTTTTTGCAGTATGGTACAGTCCCTGAAGACAAGAGAAAAGCTCATACGCTTCGAAAAAGGATGCTCGATATTGTTTAAAGTAAGGCAATCTTTATCGAAAAATGTTCGGTGGTCCCTTAGCAAGATGCCTCGGACCTTCTCAGACGGAATGCGTAATGAGAGAAATACACGAAGGGCATTGTGGAAATCACACCGGAGGAAGATCACTGGTAAGAACCATAATTAGGGCAGGTTATTATTGGCCCAAAATGGAAGAAAAAGCGGAAAATTTCGTGGCTAAATGTGATAAATGCCAAAGGTATGGTAATAACATGCATAGACCTGCGGAGTTGTTACACCCGATCATTGTACCGTGTCCTTTTATGAAATGGGGGATGGATATCGTGGGTCCGCTACCACAAGCAAAAGGGCAGGTAAAATTCTTGCTCGTACTCACTGACTATTTTACTAAATGGGTGGAAGCAGGAGCATTCAAACAGTCACGAGAAAAAGAAGTTAGAGATTTCATTAGGCGAAATATCATATGTCGATTCAGTGTGCCATAGGAAATCGTGTGTGATAATGACCCTCAATTTATAGGTGCACAAATCACAGAGCTTTTTCAAAGTTGGCAGATTAAAAGGATTACATCCACACCTTATCATCCGGTGGGTAATGGACAAGATAAGTCAACAAACAAAGTCATTATCAACAATTTAAAGAAACGTTTGGAGGAATCCAAAGGTAATTGGCCAGAACTGTTACCTGGTGTTTTATGGGCATATCGCACAACAACAAAAACAAGTACAGGAGAAACACCATTTTCATTGGTTTATGGAGCTGAAACTTTAATTCCAGTTGAGATAAGAGAGCCAAGCACAAGGTTTACACAAGCGTCAGAAGAGTCTAATGACGAAGAAATGCACATAGATCTTGATCTACTTGAAAGAAAAAGAGAAGCTGCATTAATAAGAATGGCATCACAAAAGCAGGTCATAAAACGATACTACAATCGAAAATCATGCCTAAGATTCTTATGATTGGGGACTTCGTGCTCAAAAAGGTTTTTCAATCTACGAAGGCAGTGAATGCGGGAAAATTTAGTCCAACCTGGGAAGGACCCTACATGATTCATGATATCGCAGGGAAAGGAGCATACGAGCTGAAAACAATGGATGGCAAGATACTACCTTTACACTAGAATGTCGTTCACCTGAAGAGATACTATTTCTAAGAAATATCCACGGTCAGGTATCTATATTTTCAAATTTTATTTTTGATTGTTAAAATTTTACTAACGATTTTAGATGATAGACAAAAAACTAGCCCGTACTAAATGATGAATCACGACCTGCAAGGCAGTGGAATAAATTAAAATTCCCGGTCTAGGGTTACAACTATTCTGATAGATATT
This sequence comes from Nicotiana sylvestris, assembly GCF_000393655.2. NCBI lineage: Eukaryota > Viridiplantae > Streptophyta > Magnoliopsida > Solanales > Solanaceae > Nicotiana > Nicotiana sylvestris. The sequence continues at coordinate 151,913,594 of NC_091059.1, forward strand.
CAGACGGGTTAAGCAGTCTTCATCTATAATCGCACCTCCGAGTCCCGTGTGTTTTTCCTTTTCAGGGAAAGGACCAAATGAGATGAACAATCAAGTTCTCGAAATTTCATACTTCAAAGCTCAAATACTTGGAGGACTATATAATAGACATAGATATGTGTATAAAGAATGCAAAAAAGATTGGAAAATAATCAAAGATCAAGCCTGAGAAGTTCACTCATTAATGAGTCAAGTACAGAGCAAAGTCACGAGCTAAGGCCAAAGAAAAAACCTTATCATAGTTAGGGTAAAGTCAATGTACTGAAATGGGTTATAAGTAAAAATCTTGTATTCATTTTCTTTTTTGAAATCTGTTATAAGGGAAATAGTTGCAAGAAAGTTATAGAAGTAATTCAAATACATGTGAAGTGTTATTCAAAACTTGACAAAAGTTCAAATAAAAACTTGTTGAAGTTATTCCAAAAAACATGTGTATTCCTATTTCTTTTATCGTACATTAACACCATTATGAAGTTGAGACGTCTTCTTCATTAAGTGTCGAATATAAAAGGGCCCTCTTTTATAAAATTCATGATTAATTCAAGTATTCATGAAGTTAACAGAAGCATTTTTAAAGAATAAAATGCAAGTTATTCAGTAAGTCCTTAAAAATAAAGGCAAGAATAAACAAAACAGAAGTTCAAACAGCAACGGAAAACTTCTTAATATTAAAAAGTTTAGATTAAGTATGAACTTAGTCATAAACCAGAAGTTGTTTATACAAAGTTCCCCATAAAAGGTCTGGGGACTTAACGTTTTCAACAAACCCTTAAAAAGACCAAGGGTCATAATCACATACCACCAAAAGAAAAAAAGTAAAACACAAAGGAATTCAAACAATATAAACTTTTCATTGAGAAGATAAAGGGACTGAAGCATGGTCATCAATAGCAGCGGGCTCAACTTGACTTGAAGGAGTGGGGATACCCGTATTCAAACAATATTGACTTGAAGCGGGCTCTTTGATCTTGGCTAACTCAAATTCCAAGTTAAAATTCTCATGGCTAACTTCAACGGGTTATCATGGCGAGAATTTAAAAACGCCCAACTCACTTCAATGGCAGTTTTATCTTCAAGGATCTCGTAATCTCTTTCCCAGTCAATAATTTTATTTCTTAACTTTTCATTTTCAGCCAAGGCAGATTCATAAGAACTTTGAAGAGAAGCGTGAGAATTCTCTAAAGAGCAAACCTAATCAGAAGATACCCGGAGGTCTGCTTGAGTTTGAGTTAAACTCTGCACGAGTTCACCAGCATATGCTTCTTTTATACTCAAGAGAGTTCTTAACTCTCTAATTTCTTCATTTGCCTTGGGCAGTTGCACGGAAAAAGAGGTTTCCAGATGAGCCTTTTCCTTACTTGCATGATTTGAAGAAGTTTTTTCAACTGTCAACTCTGAAGTCAAAGCTTCTACCTGCTGCTCTAAGGTACTTTTACTTTCTTCTAAAGTTTCCACGTCGATCTGAAGACTTTCACACTGTTACTTCTAATTATCCGCCTCCACTTGATAGTCACGCACTAATTGCTCTGAGAGGGTAACCCTTTTCATCATCTTCGTACCAATTATATTGACCTAAGAAAAAAAAGAGGGAAAAAAATGAGAATCCTGAAGATAGAAAAATGACAAAGTAAAGCTTGAAAAAGAAATACCTTTAAAGAAGCATGAACTATATCATTCATCAAGGTCACAGAACTATGGATATCAAACTTAGCCCTCTCAACTGGACCAATCAAAGGCTTTAGCCACATGTCAGCTTGACCTGATTTCCTTAAAAGGTTACCTTCAGCGGGGACTTCGATGGTAATTCGCCTCATAGCACCACTCCTACTTGAAGAACCAACTTCTGTGTAAGGAGCAGTTGAAGGAGGAGTAGTCGAGAGAGGGACTGTGGAAGCAGTCATAATATCCTGGGGAGGAATGGTAACAGCCACGACCGGCAAAGGAGGAATCACAGGAATGTGGTAGAAAAAGAAGCAAGAGGTGTTTCATCAGAAATCGGACCTAAATGTTCACCACCAAACCCGCGGCTAAAAAGTTGCTCAACTGAATCATAAGCAGCAACGGGAACTTCATCATCAGGGATCATCATGGGGGTTTCAATAGACTCGTTAAGAGGAACAGAACGAGGGGGAGATGCTTCATCATCAAAAATGATTCGCCTACGAGCTCGTGGCCTTTTTACCAAGGAACCCCCATCTTCCTCTTCTTCAGAGTCTTGGTCACTAGCAACTTTCCTTTTCGATGAAGAACCCAAGATTATCTCTTGGACCCTTTCCAAAGAAATACGGGAAGCTACGACCGCCTCAACACTAATCCCTCGGACAACAAATCTTGATAAAAATAAGGATTAAATTAAGTTCTGGAAAGGACAATAAAGAGTTAAATAAATAAAAACTCTTACCATGAGTTTTCACTTTCCAACCATATCGGTAGGAAAGACTTTTCCAAGATCTACCCTTCATTGGGGCTGTATACAACAATTTTCCTACCCAACCACAAAAATTGGGAATTTCATCAACAATTCCCATGGTTGTTGGAAAAGAAAGGGGAAAATTAAGATTATGATCATCAAAATTGAAGAAAAAAGGTACGAGAAAAGTTATTAAAAAGAAAACTTACGTGCAAAATTCCACTTCTCAGGGAAGGGAATATTTTTATCACCCACTAAACCAACAGTGGGGGCTGCAACAAACTTGATATACCAGCCACGGTCTCTGTCATCTTCTGGACTGACTAGAACTCTTTTGCTCCTTGCTACTAAAGTAAAAACACCTTGGTGAAAGAGTCTGGGAGAGTAAAGGTGAATTAAATGGGCAAAAGTGAAAGGCACACCGGCCATATTAGTCAAGTGCCTCAAACAGGCAACAACCCTCCACACTATAGGACCAATTTGACCCAAACAGATGTCGAAAAATGGCAGAATTCAAGGATAACAGGGTCAATAGCAGGTTTGAAACCTAATGTGAAAGGGTATGTATAAACAAAAGAAAACCCAATTAAATAAGAAGTTATTCTTTGATTCGCATTGGGAATTATGATAGGGAAGTCATGACTCCAATGACAGTCTTTACGAACTAAAGAAATCAAACCCTCAGTGATCTGAGTTGGATAGATATCAGCACGATCCAAAGAGGACACTTGGTTTCTAAGGGATTTTCTATCATTGTAGAAAGATAGTTCTGTAGGAACTATTTCCTCTACTGAAGGTTCACGAAGTGGTTCAGAGGGTTTCTTACCTCTAGAAGAAGATCTTTGAGAAAAAGAACCTCTGGTTCTAGAAGAAGGATTGAAACTAGATGAAGGAAGAGGAGAACCACATATGGATGAAGACCCTAAATTACGTAGTCTACCTCCTCTTCTGCTCCTAGGGTTAGAGTTTGATGAAGACATGATAGTACGAGGAAGAAGTAAACAAGAATTGAATATTCAGAGAACTTTATGTGAGAAAGACAAAGGTGAAAATTATGTTTATACTAAGAAGAAACCATCGAAGGAAAAAGTGCAATGATGGAAAGATCATAATGAGAACTGCCGCTTCGTAATTGGTAAAGCTATGAAAGAGCCTTAAAAAGCGCTGCAAAGTTGCAGAACCAATAAAAAGATACCACGTGTAATAAATATTAAATGAAAGTGACAATTGAAGTGTCGACTCTACAATAGCATTAATGGCGGAAAATATTCCCGCTTTAATAAAATCCACTTCCCAAATATTCAATTGATGAATAAATGGCAAGTGGGGGGGGGGACTATCTGTATTGGGAAAAAACTGAGTTTACTTATTGAAGTGATTGAAAGATGACATGTCATGACATGATGGCTGGTTAAAGAATGATGATTAGCAAAGAGGCACGAGTCGCGACAGATACGAGCAGAGGCACGAGCGAATACTCAAAAAACTCGACGCTCATACCTATTTCGATCCGCAAATTAAGGAGAATGAATCTGACAGTGCATGAGAGTACATATACAGTATTTAATAGGCATTAAATACTGAAAACGTTAGAGAATCTGTATTAAATTACATGATTATGTAATGTAACATTTAATGCTTTTAATTGTCTATAATGACCTAATTATGACAAAGGCAAAACGTATATCTTAGAGATAGCTATAAAAAGGAGAAAACTGGTCATTTGTAAGGACACGAAATATTATTTGAATACACTGGTTTACTTTATTTTCTTCTGCTTATCTGATTGTTAGCAAAATCATTTCCTTTACTCACTTTTGATTATCAGTAACCCGAGTTCTTTTAAATTAAAGCTTTGACCGAAATTCCATTTAGTTAAACAGTACTGTCTTGTGGGTGTTTCTCTCGTGCTTGCCTTTCTCAATTAATAGAATTAATAGAAAATGCCACTTATCGCCATATTACTGCTCCACGCGTCATGCTTCGTCAGCGTACTAATATTCAACGTGTAATGCCCTTTTTACATCAATACACATACGTTGGAATCTACTTACTTATAAGAACTACATAGAGAAATCCTTATTCTAAATAGCTGTGAGGCCTGAAAAACTAATCATAAATATAATCTCTCATGCGAAACGAGGGTTAAATTTATATGGATGTGACAACTCATCATCTATAACATGAGAGGTTTCAAACAAATGTTACCTACCCGACCTACCAATACTACTAGTCTTTTTCAACTAGAAAATCTAATAAAAATCTATATTTTCAGAAAAATACTTAAAATTTTATAAATTGAAGATATTAAATTTGTAAAAAAATGCCTGCAAGAATTGGCGTAGTTGGTTGGATGAGTGGTGTCTCCCACATGAGAGACCTAGGATCAATTCCTCTGCTGGGTTTTAGTTAGAAAATATATTTTAAATGCCTTATCTTGATAATTAGACTTTCAGATCTATAGTCCACCAAAATCTATTCTCTAAATTAAAACAGAAATGTTTTGCAAGTTGGCTCAAATTATAAACTCTTTTTCGCTCTAGCTCTATAACCTTCTGTTTTCCTTTTTAAATCCCTTGGTAAATTGGGTCATCCTTAAAATATAATTGTCAGGGTATTATGAATTGCACTGCCTAATACAATTCTTTTTCTTCTTATACAAATCTTATTATTTTTGATACACCACCCATAATATGAAGCTCAAGTTTCGTTCCATTTATCCTGTTGGATAAAATAATGAGAAATCTCACCTTCAAGATAAAACATTAGAACTAATCACATCCCTACTACAATTGGGTTCGTTCCTATCTAAATTAAATATGGCGTGGTTTCTTGACTTAAAACTATTGCCCGCAATCGCTTTCTGTTTGTTGCTTATGAACTACGCAATGAAATTAAAGAAATATAAGGGTAGTCAATTTTCTTAAGCAAGTTTATTATAGGGTATTTATTGTTAAATTTTCATTTGACCATTTTGTTCTAATATTTTTGTTCAATATGTGAGTTCTACCGTTTGACATATGTGAACGCTAACCATTAGATGCTTGTGATGCCAATTATGGAAAATAAAAAAGAATAAAGGCAGGAGGAGAGCCAATGAAGTTTTTGCTCTTTTTTTTTTTTTGTGTGTGTGTGTGTGTGTGTGTGGTTATTATTCTAATTGCAACTAAATTTGTTTTTCATGATATACTAGTTAGTTTGGATCCAATTCAGCGATGAGGATTAATAAACTCAGCGGGATGTTTGATATTCCAAAACATTTGGTACAAAGTCATCTCAGATTAGGTCATAACTATTATTTTAAAAAGATTAAATATTTGCAACCACAGCAACCTTCTTGTTTAGACTCTTTCACGTTTTACAAAAACAATTTGAATTAATCAACTGCTAGAAACTTGTTGCCACGTCCTTAGTTTTTGAAATAGAAAAGAAAAGAATATCGGTCAATTGGATACAAATATGAACAGACAGAAAGTATAGTGGTTCCGAAATTATACCCCTACAATAAAAGTATATTCGCTTTTCATTTGATGCAACAGAAATGTTGATACCCAAATGAAGAGAAACAGTATTACAGGATTTACCATTATTGTGTCAAAGAATAATAGAAATTCTTCAAGAATGTGTTGTTGAAAATATATTGTAAGGCATAGAGACTACAAGTCTCTTTAAAATGATGAGTCGAGCCCTCTTGGTTTTAACGAAATATATAAGGGTCTCACGTGGTCGTCTGAGGAGCGCAAAAAATTCAGTTTCTCTCGTAGGTGGAGCTAGAATTTTAGTTGCGAGTTTAACGAAATCAATAGATTTGGCCAAAATTTGTGATTGTGTTTAGAAATTTACTATATATAAAAAATTATTCAAAACCTAATAAGCTATCTTTCCTAAAATCCAAAACTCATGAACTCAAAATTTTGTATCCGCCTCTGATTTCTCATCTACGCCAACATCAAGCTATATATGCCATTGAAGAAGACAAGGATTTAATAGAACATAATTTTTGCTCATCGCAAGTGGTTAAGCTGCATACAAATTTATAGTATTTTCTCTGATATACTAATTAGAAATAAGCTTTTCAAGCATTTTCTCATGAAAATATCATTTTTGTCTAAACTAAGGTGAGTTCTGTTGGAGTTTTAAGTATATTAATGCATAAAAGAGGGTGAATGGGAAATGAAGAGAAAATGAAATATATTGGAGTTTCATTTAAGATTTCCTCCTTGATGAAGGAAAATTGTCACATATTGAAAGTGGAAGAGGTTTTTAATGGGTATATAAGCAATTGCTCTTCTTCTAACTCTTAAAGAGTTGAGAAGAAGGCAAGCCTCGCGCTGTCGTCATCATCGCTGGGCTTCGGCTTCGGATTTGGTCAATTGATTGATTAATTTTTTGGACCAAATTTGTTTGTTAATAGTAAATATTAACAAAAATGTTATTAAATATCCGTTTTAATAATAAAATATTAATATTAAATCCAAGAATATTAATATTAAAATCCAATCGTTTCCATTTTTCCGTTTTCTGGTTTGGTAATAGAAAATTAACTATCCTCTTCAATTTCCCCTCTTTATTGTTGAGTAAATAGCCATTTATGTTATGATATTTATGTTGTGGCCGTTTTGCATAAACATCCATTCTGAAGAGTTGCACCTCTTCAGATTTCAGCCCAACATTGGCTATAAATACAAGTCCATTCTCTCAGATTTTCCATACGATTTTCTGAGTTTCTCCTCCTTCTTCTACATCGTTTTAACTTCAAAGAAAACAACAGTAAGTGTGATTTGCTACTGAACTTTGTGTACGCTGAAATACTGGGGTTTGAAGTACCACTACACCAGTGTGTAATTCGTTTTATCCTGGGAGGAAATAATCCATAACCTTAGGTACTAGGAGGGGGTTAAATTCCTTAAGCTTGTTAGTAGGCTGTATTTAGTTTATATTTCTGTTTATGTTGTTTTATATTTTCCAAAATTAATTTACAAATACAAGTTACTAACAAGTTCCATATATATATATATATATATATATATTAACATCACTATGATTTGATATATAAATTAGCCTGATTATATTCCACTAAATAAATTGTTCTAATTATATTCACTATCAGTATACAAAAGGTTTAAACTAAAAGTGCAGTTTAACTATAGTAGAAAATTAGTTATAATTTTACTATATTATCAATGAATATTTATCATTGAAGTTTACCTGTATTTATTCAATGATTAGTGACATGATTGTATATACATATTTTTACAGGTGTTAGTGCATAAATCTCAAGCTCTTGAAAATAAGACTGAATATGACCTCCACTAACACCACAATCGTATGTGAAAAAATATAAGTGGGTCAAATACACTAATATCGGCTATAAAATTTTTATTTTCAAAAGTAGGAGAACAACCAGATAATCTAAAATACAAATACAGTGATCGATTTTAGAAAAACTTAAGAAATACTATAAAATTATCTCCAACAAGGAACACACATTATTATTTAGTTATAATGTTATAATTCATAGTATTATGCTTTTACTTTGACCAAGAGCGCGAGGTGGGGCATATATCGGGTAAAACTGATAATCTGAACTGTTAATTATTTATTGGGTTATTGATATTGGGTTATTGAGTTAATGATTTAGAATTTTTTCATTATTGGATTATCGGTTCGGGCTCGGTTTGGCAATTCTGTTATTGGGTTAACCGATAACCCAATAAGGATTAACGAATTTACTACTTTACCCTTAAGTATATACATACTAGGGCTTCATTCTTTCCCTATTCTCTCTCAGCCCGTTAGCCGCATTCTTCAGAGTTCAGACTTCACCCTCTTCACTTCACTCTTCAGTCGCATTCTTCAGCTTCATCTTCATTCTTCGTGTAAGTTTTTAGTTGCTTCATTTTCATCTTCGATTGCCTACTTGCCTTCATCTTCAACTTCAGTTGATTCAATTTTCGTGTTGATTTTTGAGGGAATCGTTTATTTTTGCCTGTTGATTCACTTCACTATTGTGTTGATTCACTTCACTATTGGGTTATGCTCTGTTTATTTGTGCCTTGATTCAATCTTTGTGTTGATTTTTGAGGGAATCGTTTATTTTTGCCTATTGATTCACTTCACTATTGTGTTGATTCATTCACTATTGAATTTTTGTGGGAATCATTTATTTATCTATTTTATGCAATTATTTGTTTCGCTAAAATGACTTGAGGTCTGATTTTAGTTCTGCATAGTTTTTATCTCCAGCTTTTTCCTCTACTCTAATTGTTTTGTTTTGTTACTTTTTTTCTTCGTTTGTTTTTGTCCTATTTGTTGGTGTCAAATTATTAGCATAAAGTACCCCCTTTAAAGATAAATCAGATTTAAGAATGAAATCACAGAGAAAGTAGAATCAACTTTAAGAATTTAAACTCACTGCTTGGACTACTAGTTAACTGTTTCTATTGTTTTATGTTGCAGATTTTAGTGTGGAACTATTAGTTGCAAAACAGCTTGTCTTTATACCTTTCTCAATTACAAATAAGTTGTTTTATAAAATTGTTTTAGCTTGCAAAAAAGCTGTTTTATAAAATTATTTTAGCTCGGTACAAAAAATATTGCAAAACAGTTTTATACCGATATAAAGCTGTTTATAAAACTGTTTTAGTTGTTTTATCTTATCGGGTAAACCGATAATGATCGATAACCGATAACCAATATCTTATTGGTTTGGTTATCGGTTTATCATATTGGTAAACCGATAATATTCATAACTGAACCGAACCGACCGATGCTCACACCGACACATTCCTAACTCAACTCAGAAAACTGTAGAAGCCACATATTTTATTAAACAAAAGAAAGGCCTGACAAGTCGCAACTGCTAATTATAATTTGTAAACGTGAGTTGACATTTATCCTCCCTCTCATGGCTAATGAATAGTACCTCATTCCCAGGAGTGAAAATGCATTATTCATCAACCCTCGGCTTTAGTTTGTCAACCGCGTAAAAAACACCACTATATCGAAGAAGTTAATAGATTGAATTCCTCATTAATCGCAACCGAGTATTGATAATAGATTTGTAGGATGAATAAGCTCTTCATCTCATAGTTAATTTTTGAATTAAACTCTTATCTTCAATCTATAACAATTACTTTTAAAGCAAGTTGATCAACGCTTGAGACTATGACTTAGAGTGATGAATTGGTAGAGTGTCAAGAGTGGTGTGGCTTGGGACCTGTTAGAAGTGTGAGTCATTATCATAGGCAGATTCATGATCAAGGGTGCATTACCGCCTTTAATGTAAATTTGGTGCTTGTAAAAAGCGTCAATTTTTTTGCTTAATTATATCAATTGATTAGGGAATTTGCCGCGCTTCGCGCTGTTTCAGAAATAGCAGCCCATTTCGAAAGGATTTTATTTATACATTTATTAATAATTAAAGATAGAATTTTTCAATTGTATAACTAAAAAAACTAATTTTATATATTGATGTAAAAAATCACAAGATAAATGTTCCTGTAAAATTAGAGCTCAGAAAACTACATTTTTTATTATCAAATATTCTTAAAAATGAAAAAAAAAAAACTTTTAAGGGAAAAATCATATATTTTTTGTGGAGAGAGGTTAATACAGGATTCCTTTAGTCTTATATATTTCATAATACATGGTCTAAGGACTTGATGTTTTTAAATTTTATTAGATATTCGAACTTTTGTTTGATGAACTTGTCTTCTATTCAAATAAATAAAAGAAAATAATACGAAAAGCAACGAAATTAAGTGCTCGTTTGGACATAAAATTTGATGGAAGATTTTTCCAAAAAAATTCACTTTTTTTTCGAAATCAGCGTTTATTCATAAAATTTCCAATTTTCACTTGAAGATGCATTTTGGAAATTTTCGAAAATTTGAAAAATTGCAAAAGGTTATTTTTCAAAATTTTCGCTAAAACAACCCAAATTGAAATTTATATCCAAACGCAACTCTAAATTTCAAATACCATTTTCACTTTAAAAAAAATTCACCATTTTTTCGAATTTTACAATTCTTATGTCCAAATGCCTACTAAAAAGTCGGGAAAAAAAACATAATAAGTACAATGCCTGCTTGTAACACATTTAATTTCCTTCACAATCTTTCCAGAAGCAACTAATTAGTAGTAAATCAAAGAATTTTTCTCACATCACTTTTCAGTCACTTCCAATTTAAGCAAAAGAACATAACGGCATAATTACCTCTTAGTTCCATCTCCACCACATTCAAGCTAAGTTTCTGCTTACACTTTTTAATAAAATACATGAGATGGGCCTTCACGGCTTTTTTCGGTTGAAATTAAAAAATTATTTTTTTTAGATTTTTTATTTGTAAAAGATAAATCTCTTATGTGTAAAAGATATATATCTAATGTGTAAAAACAAATCTCCCATAAGTTAAAAAAAAAAAAAAAGACAGAATGATAAAACTAAAAATAACTTTGTAATGGCCACAAAATCATTTGACTACAATTATAATACAGTTATATATATTCCAAAATAGAGGGAATGGGAAGTATTAATTATTACATAAAAAGAAATAGAAAATAATTGATATAAAAATTTATAATACAATGAAAGCGTGCTCTCACTTCAAGAAAATTTATACCATTAGAAATCAAATTGGAAATTCACTTCTAGATCCCAAAGAAGAATGAAACAATAAAGAACAACATCAATTGAAAATCATAATTACCTGTCAAACACAACACATTAATGAATTACCAAAAAGCAAAAACATGATAAATAAAATGACATCTGTCACACCCCTTTTTTACCCCCCAAAAGAATATTATGTTATGGATCGTGGGTTAAAGAGTTTTTTCAAATGAAGTGACAAATTTGAGTAGGGATTATTCTATTGTTCAGAGTCGCCACTTGGAATTGATTTTTTTTTTTTTTGGTGTTCCAAGTCACCTTTTGTTTGAATTCCTAGTCAAAGGAAGGTTTGACTCTATTATTATTGGTCTGCGAAAATAAAGTTCGGGTAAAGAATTTTGTTGACCGGGAAGAAGGTGTAAGGCATTCCCCGAGTCCCGTGATTCTAGCACGGTCGCTTTATTGACTTAAACTTGGTTTCAATTAATTTTGACCAAACTGTAATTTTATTTGGGTTTCATGTTTTACTTATCTGCTTTTTATTCCTTGATTATTAAAGAATATAATAAAATGTCATAATCACACTACGCAAACGAATGTGTGATCTAGACAAGATTTATTGACTTAATCATAACAGCGCTATGCAAGCGAATCCGTAGTCATGACAAAGAACACGTTATTACTTTTAGATAATTTACTACATTTGAGAAAGAAGAAAGAAAAAGAAAAATTAATGTTTGGAGTTTATTAAATGTCAACTACCATGCTACGCAAGCGACTCTACGGTTATAAGCAAGGGATTAATTAAATTAAAAATTAATTAAAGTTATTGAGTATGGTATGCGATTATTGAATTAATTTAATGAATATTAAACATCACGTTATGCAAGCGAGTCCGTAAATAAAAAAGATAAAACACACTTACTAGTTGCCTAACGTTTAAATTCATTTATTTGTGAAACTAATTTTATCAGCGAAGCCTCGCATTTAAAAGATTGGGTCAATACTTAGTTGAAAGAAAAATGGGCCAACAGCTTATCCATCTTTATTGTGAAAGAATATAATCTTTTGTAAACTATAATAACAACAACCACCACCCAATATAATCCCACAAGTGGATACTCTTTTGTAAACTAAAAATAGTAAAATAACATATGGATATTCTATTGACATTGGACCTTATTATAACCTTATTATTATTATTATTATTATTATTATTATTATTATTATTATTATTATTATTATTATCAATAGCTAAGACTATGAAATTAATAAAAATAAAGTACCTTAAGACAATTATGTACCTACAATTTACCTATCTCTTTTGATTATTAAAAGGATTTAAGTTCTTAAGTTATTTACTAAAAAAAAAAACCTGACTTTTAGTTAGTTATAAAATAAATAAAAAAACTTCTAAATATACATGTACTTTTTAACTATGAAACGTAACTTACTAAACACCGGATGAAGTTAAAATCATTTATTATAGAAAATTAAACTAGATCTAAATAAATTGGCAGCAAAAACATAGAGATTACTTAGAACAAAGAATACAGTAGCAAAGAAATTACTTAATAGGCTACTCATCATGCTTTCAATCACCTAGAATAATCAAGCTAAAACAAAAATAATGGAAGAAAGAATAATAAGGGAAAGGATGGACAGTTGGTGAATATTTTTCACCATGTACAAAGTAAGCAAAAGCTTCAAAACTCCTTACATGACATTGAATTAAATTAAGAAAAAAAAACATTCTTTAGCTTCTTTGTCTTACTACAAATTACGAACAACTTAAACAAGTAAAATCACTATGCAGATTTCTCTTTTCTTTTCTTTTTTCGCAACGGAAAACTATGTTAAATTAAAAGCCAGATATAACTACTAAAATTATAACCCATCTTAATGCGAATGACTTTGAACTAATCATTAGCAACCAGAAAGAAGCAAATTTCAGAACTTACAACATATTAATTAAAAATAGAACAAAAAGACTTATAGCTAAGGCATACTCATAGCAGATCATGCAACAAATAATATCAAGCTATTAAAATGAGATTCAAGCATCATGCTTTTTATTAGAACTCAAAGAGACTACATTACAAGTTGAGTGGATTACCTAGATAGTAGAAAAATCAAAACAGCACGGGAGAACTTCTGAACTTAACAAACTTGAGTACCAGCAGCAGCAACACCAACCGCAAAACAGCAGTAAAAAAACCCAGCAAAGAAAGCAGAAACTAGTGCTTCAAACTAGAGGCTAAGCCATTTAAATTGGACAGAAAACTTCTCTTTTTTACTCTTTTCTGGAAAATATTAAAGATAGAAAGATTGCTGAATTATTTTTTTTTTCAGAAATTTCTTTTTTAAATGTGAAAAGATCCCTAGAGTGTGTTAGAGTGTGTGTAAGTGCAAGATCCAGTCCCCAGAAATTGAAAGAAAGACCTCTCCTATCTTTTATAGGAGAGGGTGACGATCAATTATTATTGCAAACCTATCCAAAGGATAGATTTTCTACCAAAAATCTGTCCCAACAGTTTAATGGACAGATTCTTGGTGAAAAATCTGTCTAAAGGACAGTTTCTTTACCAACTGTGTATAGTGTTTGGAATAGTGTGCTCAAAATAGCTATAAAAATAGTAAAGCAACCAAACATGGGCCCTATACTCGATCATTCACCTTCTACTAACTTTCAACTCTATCCCTTAATAATACTCTCCACTGATTTAACAAACACAATGCAGAAAGTTAAGAAATAAACTTCAACAATTAATTCCACACCAATGCAGAAATTAAACTAGAATCAGCAATTAAACTAGGCTACTAAACACTAACTAAGCACTAAAATCAGAAATAACATTATACTAAATAATAACACGAAACATAACCTAAATTAACTTGATCCTATGTTAATGATAAGCAACACAGAACATAAAGGGACGAGAATTGGGATTTTAGTAATAGTCCGGAGACACTGAAATTTCAATTAACTTCCAGAGACATCACTCAATTATAACACACTGACGACTAAACTAAAACCAATGAGAAGAGGCGAAACTTAATGATTAACGCTAAATAAAATACGTATTAGACAGTAAAGATATTAAAACTAATTAGCTTAAATAAGGACGAAATCAGAGAGTAGATTAAATTACACGATCACTAACAAACCTTAAACTAAACTAAAATCCTAGGACAATCACAAAGAAAACAGAAATACAATGGCGGGGAAAATGATTATGAGTTTTAACATTTTATAATCCAAGTGCCCGAGACTGTGGTGGGACGCCAACTCGACAACAATTTGAACTTCGAGCACGATTCTCTAATTGGTGAATCATGACCGTGATTTCCAGCGGGCCAGTGGTCAGTCACGATATCACCAATGAGAAACTCGTGCTTCGAGTCATGAGATAGGCCAAGACAGAGGCGTGGTGGTCGTAGCCGGCAGTGGCGCAGTGATCGCCGGAATCCGGCCGAACTTCTGTCGGAGTTTTGGGGTGAAACCAACGTAGGATGATAAATCACATGGAGCTCAACACGCCTATCTAAGTATTTTATGAAGGAGAGGTCTAAAACTCGACGAATTTACAAAACAAATTGGGCTAGAGTTTCGGATTTTCATTTATTGGTGGAGTTTGGGAGGGATTCTGATACGAAATGGGCAATGGAACAGTAAGAAGAAAAGAAAAAGACTGCGACAGAAATGAACAAAGGAAATAAAGAGGAAGAAGCTAGCTAGGGCAAACTAAGAAGTATATTCTCTGATTGATTTCTCTGAAACAGGAATTACAATATATATATAGAGTGAGTGAGGTGAAATTCCCTTAGCTAACACCCGTGCTTTCCCTATTTGGTCACTTGGACCTTTTGTATAAAAAAAGGAAAATTACAGGGCTAATGTGTAATAACTATAAGTTATAATTTAAAAACTAAGTGGGCTAAACTAATAATTCCTCAACTTCTCTTCAGCTCCTGATTAAACTAACTTAACCACTGTTGTACTGCTTCGCAAACACAAGGTACTACTGGCTCAAGCTATTCATATCAGATCCCCCTTGTCAAAATCTTCCTTGTCCTCAAGGAAGAAAAGATGGAAATCTGGTCCTCAGGGAATGATTCTCCTCCCAAGTGGCTTGCTCAGGTGTTGTGTTCTCCCACTGAATGAGTGAGCAATGGCTTTGTTTCCTTTTTGCACCATGCGTCTGTCTAGAATTTGTTGAGGTTGAGGGCAATAGGGACTGGAAATATCAATGACAGGAGGGTGGGAAATCTTCTCAGGTAGCTTGTGGCAAGGTTTGAGCTGTGAGACATGGAATGTAGGGTGGAGGAGGAGTTGAGAGGGTAAGGATAGTTTGTAGGCTACATTTCCAATTCTTTGTAGGATCTGGTATGGTCCGTAGAATTTGGCTGAGAGTTTGGAGAAATGAGAACCTGACATACTGAGCTGCCTATAAGGTTGAATCTTGAGGTACACCCAGTCGCCTACCTTGAATTGTCTGTCAGACCTATGCTTGTTAGCTTGTGAAGCCATCCTCTGTTGTGTTCTCTGTAGATGGTGTTTCAGCAGCTGATACTTGAATTCTCTGGTAAGTAGGCTTCTATCGACTTCTTCCATGATAGAATCCCCAGCAATGTAAGGCAAGTGAAGTGGGGGAGGCTGTCCATACAAGGCTTCATAGGGTGTGGTTTGGATTGAGGAGTGGAATGTGGTATAGTACCACCACTCAGCAGCTGCCAAATAGGAGAACCAATCCTTCTGAGAATCAGCACAGAAACACCTAAGATAAGTCTCTAAACATCTATTGACAACTTCTGTTTGCCCATCTGATTGAGGATGATAGGCTGTGGAGGTACTGAGTGTGACTCCATGCATGGAGAATAGCTCTTGCCATAGTTTGCTAGTGAATATAGGGTCTCTATCATTGACTATATCTTCTGGCATTCCATGTAATTTGAACACATTTTCCATGAACAATTTAGCAATATCACCAACTGAGTAGGGATGTGACACTCCAATGAAATGTGCATATTTTGTTAGCCTATCAACAACTACCCAAATAACAGACTTTCCATGAGACTTTGGTAACCCCTCAATGAAATCCATACTAATACTAGTCCAGGCCAGTAAAGGTAGTTTGAGAGGCTGCAATAATCCCGGATAGGGTGTGGTCTCATACTTTCTTCTTTGGCATGTGTCACACTGTTTGACATGAGTCTGAACATCTTCCTTCAAGCCTTTCCAATAGAAAAGTGCAGCTAACCTTCTGTAGGTATGATCTATACCTGAGTGCCCTCCACAGGGGGAGTTGTGCCACAGTTGGATGATGTTTTTCCTTAGCTGCTCATCAGGGCCTACCACCAGCTTCCCATTTCTTCTGAGTTGTTCATGTACAAAGGAGTAGACATTGATCTCAGCATCTCCTATTTTGAGTGCAGTAATAAGGTTAGTGAGTTCAGTGTCTAGGGCCCAACTTTGCATAATGAGACTTAACAAATCAGTTTTGACAGTGGACAGTGTCAAGGCAGCTAGCTCCACCAATGATAACCTAGACAATGCATCTGCTGCCTTATTTTCCTTCCCCTTCTTGTATTCAATAATGAAGTCATACTGCATGAGCTTAGTGATCCATTTAAGTTGGGACCCTGTGTGCAACTTCTGCTCTAAGAGAAACTTAAGAGCTTTTTGATCTGTTTTTACTGTGAAAGGCCTTACTATCAAGTATTGAGTCCATTTGTTAACTGCCATTACCAAGGCTAGAAGTTCCTTGTCATAAACAGAAAGGGATTGGTGCTGGGGAGACAGTCCCTTGCTTAAATAAGCAATTGGTTGTCCATTTTGCATTAGAACAGCCCCTATTCCCATGCTACATGCATCAGTCTCTACCAAAAAGGGAATTGAAAAATTTGGTAGAGTCAACACAGGTGTAGAAGTTAAGGATTCCTTCAGTTTGTTGAAAGCTTCAGTTGCCTTGCAGGACCACTGGAAGTTGTCCCTCTTGAGCAGATCAGTCAGAGGTTTACTTATAACTCCATAACTCTTGATAAACCTCATATAATATCCTGCTAAACCCAAGAATCCTCTTAGTTGCTTGAGCTTAGCAGGTTCAGGCCAGGCTTGTACAACTGTTATCTTCTTAGGGTCAGTGGCAACACCTGCAGCTGATATGTAGTGCCCGAGGTACTCAATTCTGTCAACAGCAAAGACACACTTACTCCTCTTAGCAAAGAGTTGGTGTTGCATCAGTAGGTCAAAGGTAGTTCTGAGGTGTTGGACATGATCCTCTAAACTCTTACTGAACACTAAGATATCATCAAAGAAGACCAGTATGAATTTCCTTAGATAAGCCTTAAATATATGGTTCATCAATCCTTGAAAGCTTGAAGGGGCATTAGTTAAGCCAAAGGGCATAACTAGGTATTCATAGTGTCCAGAGTGAGTCTTGAAGGCTGTTTTATGAATGTCTGCAGGTGTCATCCTGATTTGATGGTAGCCAGCCCTTAAATCTATTTTAGAGTAGACTTTGGAACCCCCTAACTCATCCAGTAGCTCTTCAATGATAGGTATGGGGAACTTATCTTTGATAGTCAGTTTGTTCAGTGCCCTGTAGTCCACACATAACCTCCAAGAGCCATCTTTCTTGCTCACTAGGACCATAGGGGATGCATAAAACTGGAGCTGTACTGAATTATACCTTGACTTAACATTTCTTGAGTCATTTTTTCAATCACATCTTTCTGAATAGGGGAATACCTATAGGGTCTAGAGTTTACTGGTGGACTACCCTCTACTAGAGGGATGTGATGATCAAACACCCCTCTTGAGGGAGGAAGTTGTGTCGGCTCAGCAAATAGTTCCCTATATCCCTCCAATAGCATCTGTATTTCAAGGGGTTCCTCTTCCTGCTTGGAATCTGACTCATCCTCACTACTTCCCTCTGGGCAGACCTTAATCAAAAATAATTGAGCAGTGTTGACTGTGATACTATTGAGGGTCTTATCATTCACAGTCTTGAAGGTAGGGTGGATCCCTTGCAAGGTGATTGACTTCCCATGATACATGAATTGCATCCATAGCTTTGCAAAATTGACTTGAATATCCCCCAACTTACTTAGCCGTTGTATTCCTAAGACCACATCACAACTGCCTATAGGGAGAACCAAGAAGTCATCTGTGAACACCACACCTTGCATTAGTCACGTAAAACCCTTGCTGCCCTTTACTGATTGTATCACTCTACCATCAGCCACTGAGACATCTTGTGGACTCATCTGATAAACCTTGCACCCAAGCCTTTTTGCTGTATGTTCATTGATAAAATTGTGAGTGGAACCACTATCAATCAAGACATTGATAGGCTTTTGCTCAGTGAAGCCTTGAATCCTCAAAGTCTTATAGCCTCTAGAGCCATTCAAGGCTTCCAAGGAAATCTCACAGTTCTCAATGGGTTCTTCTTCTTCCACCTCCAGATCTTCAATGGTTTCCTTTAAAACTGGTTCTTCTACATCATTCAATTGTTCCTCCTCAATTTCCATGTAGTACAATTGTCATTTTGCCTTGCACTTGTGCCTGGTGTGAACTTTTCATCACAGAAAAAACAAATTCCATTTTCTCTTTCTCATCCATCTCAGCTGGTGTGAGCCTCCTTCTTCTGTTGTTGTCAAAGTTAGCAACCACAGGTTTCTTGTAGGGGTTCTGGTTTCCTTTAAACATGCCCCCATTTCCTAGGACTGCAGGTGTCTTGTATACAGTTGAAGCTGAAAAGGCACCTTTGATTGCCATGGATTGGGCATCAAAACTGGCCTCTTGCAATCTAGCCAAGTAATAGGCCTGAGGAAGACTGGTAGGATTGCCCACCTTGACAGCATGGCTAAGCTCAGGTTTCAAGTTATTTAGAAAAATACTGATAGCATGTTCTGTAGAGAGATTGATCCTAGTCATCACACTCACAAAAGACTTCTGATAGTCCTTGACAGAACTGGTATGCTTAATGTTCATTAGCTCAGTCATAGGATCAGAATACTCAGCTCCAAAGCTGTCACAAAGAGCCCACAAGTATTCATCCCAAGTAGGTAAAGGCATAGGACCTCTACTCCTCATATACCCTAAGTGCCACTGTAATGCATCACCCTCAAAGTGTAGTGAGACTAACTTCATCTTTTGTTGAATGGCGACATCTTCATCCGCAAAAAATTGTTCCACCTTATACAACCATGTTCTTAAGTCATCCCCATTGAATTTAGGGAACTCAACCTTAGTGTATTTAGTATAAAGAATATTGGGCAAGGGTACTGTTAGATTGTTTGGTGTTTGGGGTTGGTTTTGTGTATTGGCATTATACTGATACTGAGGAGGGATTGGTACATGTGCAGTTTGGGTGTGATAGGGGAAAGGGTACTGTGTGGCTTGGGGGTAAGGAAGGTAAGAAGGCAATGCTCCCATAGGTGAGCCTTGGTTCCAATTCATTGTGGGTTGGTAAAACCTTCCATTAAGAGGTGGATTTGGGATGTTTTGGGGTTGAAAAGTAGTAGTTCTAGGATATGGAGAAGGTAGGTTTGGAGGCACATAAGGTTGGGATTGAGAGTGTTGTATGAGGGGTGTGTTTATCATGACTGAGCGGAGAGAATGGGATTGTGGCTGGCCCTGAGCTGCAGCTGTATGAACTAGCTGTGTCATTGGAAGTGTAGAAGAGGGAATACCACTAACTGGAAGGTTGGTAGTAGCTGGTCTAGGGTTCTGCGTATTGACATTAACAGGGGAGGGAAGGACAGCCATGGCTGGGGTGTTTAGGTTGCTAGTGCTAGGTGTAGCTAGATCTCCAAAATAAAAAGGCCTGTCACTAGGGGAGTAGAGCTCACCTTCACCCAGCAACGTCTTCTTGTCCCTCTCAGGCCTTTTACCTCCAAGAAGGACCTCGTTAAGAACCTCCCTCAGCTCATTCAAGGACTCCTCTTGCTGTTTGCTACTTTGTTCTTGAGCAGCTTCCAGCTGCCCCTGTCGAGATGTAAAACCAAACATCTCAATAGATATCTTATGTAATGCATCCATGACCTCGTTCATCTCACTAGTCATATCCACAGAGCCAAGAAAGCGCTCTGATACCACTGATACAAAATGAGCAATGGAACAGTAAGAAGAAAAGAAAAAGACTGCGACAGAAATGAACAAAGGAAATAAAGAGGAAGAAGCTAGCTAGGGAAAAATAAGAAGTATATTCTCTGATTGATTTCTCTGAAACAGGAATTACAATATATATATACAGAGTGAGTGAGGTGAAATTCCCTTAGCTAACACCCGTGCTTTCCCTATTTGGTCACTTGGACCTTTTGTATAAAAAAAGGAAAATTACAGGGCTAATGTGTAATAACTATAAGTTATAATTTAAAAACTAAGTGGGCTAAACTAATAGTTCCTCAACTTTTCTTCAGCTCCTGATTAAACTAACTTAACCACTATTGTACTGCTTCGCAAGCACAAGGTACTACTGGCTCAAGCTATCGTATCAGATTCAAGGGATTTGGTTCGTGGATTCATGAATAGGAATAGGAGAGGAAGAGATTGGCGTTGGTTGGAGGGTGTTTGGCCACCAGAGGACGGCGGCAGGCGGTGGCGCCGGTAAGCAGCGGCGGCAGCGGCAGTGGGAGAATGAGAGAAGAGAGAAGGAGCTAGGGTTTAGGTTTTGGGGTTAATTGAAGCAAAATTTCTGATTTTTTAAGTTTACATACGAAATGAAAGATTAAATTAAGGCCATTGGATTGAAGAAGATCTGATGGCTAGGATTGACCCTTTGTAACTTAACCAAAAACGACGTAGTTTGATTATAACACTACGTCGTTTGAACACTAACCTGACAGCCATTTAATTGGCATTGAATTTGCTCAGCCACCTAACCATTTCATTTTTAGCCCATTTCCATTTAATCCTACTTATTAAACTAATTTTACACAAATAAATTAATTAAATAACTTATTCCAATGATCAATTTAACTAGATTAATTCACCAACTGTACAGCTAGTTAATTCTTAAAATGAAAAAAAAAGAACTATTTTTATAGTATTTTATGCAATTAAAGACACAAAAATTGAGAAAAAAATTAAAATAACAAAACACTAATAACTTTTAGGAGGTGTTAAAATAGTGCAAAATTAGGTGTTCACAACATCCGCCATATAAGAGAAATAAAATAGAACAAACAACACTTGGGAACATTTATCGTCAGGCAAAAATAAAACATCAATGAATTACCAAAAAATAAAAAATTATGATAAATGGATTTACATCCAAGGTAGTATTGTTCTAGGCCTACAATTACAAACAGATAAAGAACCTACAAGAAAAAGAAAATTCCAAAAGAACGATAAAAAGAATGAAAAAATAAGTTGGTGGGTGAGCAACTGATTAAATTTGTACTACTTTCATCTAAAGACTATTTAGTTTGTATGATACTAAATAATGTTCCAAATTTATTCTCGGTAAAAAATTGAATATGTGTATCTTATCAATATGAATTTTCAAGAAAGAAACCTGGAACTATTCCGCGAGCATTCACAGTTTGAAAGTTTTGTTTGGTATAATAATACATGTAGGTGCAGAATTTCCCGTATTGGCAATACCAATTTGATGCATGTAAAAAAAATTATTAAAAATTCTTCAATAAAAGGTGGCAAAAATATGAAATTTAGAATTACCTAATGGAACATGATGAGTTTTGACTAAGCTTGTTAGGAAGCTGACAAAACCTTGTGTCTAAAGCCTCTAGCATTTTGTTGCGTTATTACTACCTTCAAACGTTATAATTGTTAGGAAGAAACTGAAGAGGTGGGGAAAATAAGAGGAAGAGATAAATGCGCAATAAAGAGAATTTAGAGTGAAGCAGTAATTATTGAGTCATTTAATTTAATATTATCAAATAAGGCACATAAAATAGAAGAAGAAGAAAAATAAGAGGGAAAAAGCCAAAAAAGAGATAAAAGATAAATATGTTTCTTGGCCAAAGAGGCATGCCACATCATCTTATATATATATATATATATATATATATATATATATATATATATATATATATATATATATATATGTGTGTGTGTGTGTGTGTGTGTGTGTGTGTGTGTGTGTGTGTGTGTGAGAGAGAGAGAGAGAGAGAGAGAGAGAATATTTAGTGTTTTATGACTTATTATTAATTTTAAATATTAATCAAAGAGATAACTTATACACTTCTTAAATCATTCAGTTCTTACCACCAAAATTCAAAACAAAGAGGGAAAATAAAATGCTAATGACAATTTAATACCAAAAAAATTGAAACTTGTGCAAATTTTAGTGCAAAAAGAAGCACAAAACATATAAAAAAATCTTAACATATAATTAATTCTTTATATGTGAATTACTTACAAAAATAAATTATATATAATAATAAAAAATATGTAATTTATATGTGGTGAGTAGCATGTGAGTTGGAAAACAAATGAAAGAAAGAAACAAAACAAAAAGAAAATGGTAGGACAAAAAAGTCTGAGGATTCGATCCCTTGTCCTTTGGGAAATACAACAACCATCCAGCCAGTGAACCACTTAACTTTGTAGTGCATAGGTTCCCGAAGATAATTTTAGAGGATTTCTATGAATTATGTACATGGAAAACTTGATTCAAAAAACCATAGGCTCATGTGAACCCCAATTTATAGAATAAATCTACCCCTGTTCATGACCAACTTATGATATAGAATATATCCGCCCTCGTTTATAGAAGTGTCAGTTGTGACTAATTTTGTTCGCCAAAATAGAAAAAGAAAAGAAAAAAAAAATATAAGTCAGATGTGCGCGTTTTCACTTGAATTTAAAGAAGCGGTGACAGTTTTGTTGAGCTTAATAAAGATCAGCAGACGAGGCCCAATCCTTGAAAGCGGTCTAGTTCTAGTCTTAATTTCATTTTTCAACTCATTACCATGTAAAAAATAAGTGAGACTAAGTGTATTATACCCGATCCAATTGTAATAAGTATATAAGCATGAGAAGTCTCTAGAATTTAAAGAGAGAGAGAGAGAGAGAGAGAGAGAGATTCAAGTTCTGAAATAAATGATTTTTATTTTCTGTCATTTCTCTCTCTTCAGTTACCCAATATAGGGTTCTTTTTTGAAATCTCAATCTCGATCAATTGATGTGTATCATAAAATCTAACATGGTATCAGAGCGTGACATCTGATCTATCTTATTGTTAGCTTCTGTCTGATAGTACCTATTGTTGGAGTTTCGACGTTTTGTGTTTGTCGTTGTGAGATTCGACTGATTTGAGTCTAGGTTTTTTGGATTTTCATCTAATTCTACACTTACAAGGCCTTAACTTCTTCAGGTATACAAAGAAAGCGGGTAAAATCCATTCATTTCCATCTACTTGTCTCTAGTCAACATGAAATTAGGGTTTTGTCTGAAGTTTGTGGGAAAATTTGATTTTCGTGTTGTTGTTCTCATTTTTTCTGCGTAACTTTCATATGTGTAACGACCCAGCCGGTCGTTTCATGAGTTACCACTCCGTTTCCTCCATTTCTGCTTCTTTATATGTTATTTAACTGTATTTCATCGCATCTTGTTGGTTAGTTTGGGTTCGGAATGGGTTTGTAGAGGAATGAGACACTTAGTCTCTTTTGAGTAAGCTTAAGTTGGAAAAGTCAACTGGATGTTGACTTATATGAAAAAAAGTCTCGGATGTGAATTTCGATGGTTCGAATAGCTTCGTTAGGTGATCTAGGACTTATGAGCGTGATCAGAATATATTTTGGAGGTCCGGAAAATATTTAGGCTTGAATTGGCGTTTTCCGGTTGGTAGTGAAAATTTTGATATAGGGGTCGGAATAGAATTCTGGAAATTGGAGTAGGTCCGTTGTGTTATTTATGACGTGTGTGCAAAATTTCAGGTCATTCGGACGAGGTTTGATAGACTTTTTGATTGAAAGCGAAATTTGAAAGTTTTGGAACTCTTAGGCTTGAATCCGATGGTGTTTTGATGTTTTAATGTTGTTTTGAGTGATTTGAGGGCTTGACTGAGTTGGAATAGTGGTATGTAACTTATTGGCGTATTTGGTTGAGGTCCCGAGGGCCTCGGGATGTATTTGGATGGTCGACGGGCAGTTTGGATTTTTGGAGTGGGCTGTAGATTTTCTGGTCCTGTTGTTTCCGCACCTACGGATTGGGTATCGCAAGTGCGATACCGCAGATGCGGCCAAGGATGTGAAGGGCAAGAGCCGCAGATGCGGAGAGCTGAGCGCACCTGCGATGGCGCAGGTGCGGGTACTTGACCGCAGATGCGGTTTTAGATAAGTAATGATTGTGAATATTGTCCTGAGGGTATGAAACCCCGGATTTCACATCGTTGTGATACTTTGAGGTGACACACACGCTAGATGACAAGCGTGAGGGTCGTGCTCCGTTGGGGATTGTGACTTGGTCCGTCCGTACGACTATTAAGTCGCGTATTTGATTAAAACCAGTTTGATATCATTGTGTTTTGGAAATTATCACTATTTTTTGGGCTGAATGTCATATTTGGGCCTCGTGCCAACTATTTTGGACCCTTAGGGGCTTTTTACTGCTATTCCTCACTGTTTTGACTTAATATCTGTACCCAGTCATGTTGTATTCTATTGTTTTCATAACTCAGCTATATTTACTTCGTTTTGCTATTTTTAAATGATATTTTGTGCTGAGCATCATGTTTTACTGTTGCCCGAGTGGTTTGAGAGATTTCTGATTGAGTGAGGTTGAGGGCCTATGTTGTGAGGATTATTAAGGGTTCCGGCTGTGCGCCGCAACATGTGTACTGATTTGTGATATATAAGAGGTCAAGGGCCTGATTTGTTTATCTACGAGATTGCTTGTGATAGCGCTTGGGTTGTAGGAGCCTCTCTGGAGTTTGAACACCCTCAGTGAGCGTGGGTACCCAGTGTGAGATGTAATATTGCATGAAGGGCTATTGTTATTTCATGTTATTGCCCAAGGAGCTGATTACGAGTGATTGTGAGGTAGCCCGAAGGGCTGGTTCTATTGATATTTTGCCCGAGGGGCAGTTGTGTTACATGTTTTACCCGAGAGACTGTTTATATTTGTATCCTTTTACTCACTGTTTTCATCACTCATTTGAAACTATTGAAAGTTATTTTTAAAAGGTTTTACTGAACTGAGTTATTTTTATAAGTTTTAATGCTTTACTGCATTGTTCTGGACTTATACTGTTTTG
The DNA here is from genome assembly GCF_000393655.2 of Nicotiana sylvestris. Taxonomy (NCBI): domain Eukaryota; kingdom Viridiplantae; phylum Streptophyta; class Magnoliopsida; order Solanales; family Solanaceae; genus Nicotiana; species Nicotiana sylvestris. The sequence continues at coordinate 151,938,885 of NC_091059.1, forward strand.
CTGTAGCGTTATAACGTGGTTTACGTATTTTCTTACTGCTCATCTGCTTTTACTCTTATTACTTACTGAGTTGGTGTACTCACATTACTCCCTGCACCTTGTGTGTAGATCAAAGAGTCTCGAGGCGCGATAGTGAGTGCTGATCAGTCATCCAGCAAGTCTCCGGAGTTGACTAGGTAGTTGCTTGGCATTCGCAGCCCAGTGCTTCTCCTTCCTATCTTATTCAGCTTTGTATTAGCATTTGTTTTTAGACTATGTTATCCTTTCTTATTCCTAGATGAGTTGTAGTTGCTCATGACCGGTGACACCCCGATGTCGGGTTGTGTTATGTTTCCGCACTATTTATTTTAACTTGTACTATGGGATTTTAGTTAATTAATGACTTTAACTGACTTATTATAAATGTTTTGGTTGGTTTTGGGGGTTTGTTTCGGCTGCCTAGTTTCACGACACGCGCTATCATGACCGGGTCAGTTTTGGATAGGGACAAGTTGGTATCAGAGCCTAGGTTACATAGGTCTCACAAGTCATGAGCAGATTTAGTAGAGTCTTGCGGATTGGTACAGAGACATCTGTACTTATCCTCAAGAGGCTGCAGAACTTTTAGGAAAACTTCATATTATTGATTCCTGTCGTGCGAATTTATTGATTCTAGTACTAAACTTCTGTTATTCTATTCTCTCATAGATGGTGAGGACATGTGCTACCGATTAGGACGGACAACCACTAGTACAACCAGCTAGGGCCACTAGAGGCCGAGGACGCGGTCAAGGCCGTGGTAGGGGCTGGGTGTGGCCCGCACAATAGCTAGGGCAGCACCTAAAGATCCACCAACTGCTCCAGTTCACGATCAGGTCCTAGTTGTGGACGTTCCAGCAATACCAGCTCAGGCAACGGTTGTGCCTATTGTGATTCCAAGCCTTCAGAAAGCCCTGGCCCAGATTCTATCAGTATGCATTGGCCTAGATGAGGCAGTTTCAGTTACTACAGCCGCAGCTACTTCTCAGGCCGGGGGAGGCACTCACTGCACAACTGAGCAGGTTGTGCAGGGACTTCAGACACCAGGGGCACCTCCAGCACAGCCTGTTGCAGTTGCTCAAGACTATGTATCTCCTATTATGCCAGAGGATGAGCAACGCAGATTGGAGAGGTTCGGTAGACTTCAGCCTCCGACATTCAGTGGTGTAGAAGCCGAAGATGCCCAGGGTTTCTTGGATAAGTGTTAGAGGATGCTTCGGACCGTAGGTATTTTGGAGACCAATAGGGTCTCATTCACTACTTTTCAGTTCTCCGGGGCTGCACTTAGTTGTTGGAAGGCTTACGAGAGGCGTAGGCCGGTTGGCGCAACGCCTTTTTCTTGGCAGTGGTTCTCCGTTCTCTTTCTAGAGAAGTTTGTACTTGAGTCTCGCCGATAGGAGCTGTGCAGGCAGTTCGAGCAGCTTCGGAAGGCTAACAGATCTGTTACACAGTATGAGATGTGGTTCTATGAGTTAGCTCATCATGCGGTCTGGTTGGTTCCCACAAATCAAAAAAGGATCATGAGGTTTATAGATGGCCTCGGTTTTCAGCTTCAGTTGCTTATGACAAGAGAGAGAGTATCTGGTGCTACTTTTGATAAGGTTGTTGACATAGCTCGACAGATTGATATGGTTCGTGGTCAGAAGAGGATTGAGACGGAGGCTAAGAGGCATCGTTGTCAGGGTGGATTCAGTGGTACTCCTCGTAGAGGTCAGTTTCAGCATGGTAGAGGCCGTCCATTCAGGCATGCTTAGTCAGCTCGCCCAGGTTATCGTGGGGCATCATCGGGCCATGGTTCTCACAGTTCTCATTAGGGCCATTCATCAGTAAGTGCCCTTCCAGCCCAAAGTTCGTTAGTTTAGGGCTCTTCTATGCCAGGTTGTTCTGCTAGTCATCCCGGTGCTAGAGGTTCTCTTCAGTCCCTGTCTCCAGCGCTAGGGGGTTGCTATGAGTGTGGAGAGTTGGGGCACATGTGGAGGCAGTGTCCTCATTGTCTTAGGGGTTCATCTCAGCAGAGGAGTCAGCCATCGACTTCAACACCAGTTACTTCACCACCCACCTAGCCAGCTAGGGGTGGAGGACAGTCAGCTAGGGGTCGCCCTAGAGGGGAAGGTCGATCAGGTGGTGGTCATGCCCATTTCTATGCACTCCCATCTAGACCCGATGCTATTGCTTCAGATGCTGTGACTACAGGTATTGTCTCAGTTTTTCACAGAGATGCTTCTGTGTTATTTAATCCTGGTTCCACTTTTTCATATGTGTCATCGTATTTTGCTCGTTATTTGGATGCGTCCAGTGAGTCTCTTATTTCATCTGTTCATGTATCTTCACCGGTGGGCGATACTATTATTGTGGACCGCGTATATCGGTCGTGTGTGGTGACTATTGGGGGTTTGGAGACCCGAGTGGACCTTTTGTTGCTTTGTATGGTGGACTTTGATGTGATATTGGGCATGGATTGGCTATCTCCATGTCGTGCTATATTGGACTATCATGCTAAGACAGTGACGTCGGCTATATCGAGTGTGCCACAGATTGAGTGGTGTGGTTCGATTGATTTTGTCCCTAGTAAGGTAATTTCGTTCTTGAAGGCGCAACGGATGGTTGGGAAAGGTTATCTTTCATACTTAGCCTTTGTGAGGGATGTCAATGTAGAGACTCCTAGTATTGATTCTGTTCCTGTAGTGAAGGATTTTCCCGATGTGTTTCCTGCAGACCTGTCCGGTATGCCACCGTACAGGGATATTGATTTTGTTATTGATCTGGTGCCGGGCACCCAGCCCATTTCTATTCCACCGTATCGTATGGCACCAGTGGAGTTGAAGGAGCAGCTTCAAGAACACCTTGATATGGGATTTATTTGGCCTAGTGTATCGCCTTGGGGTACACCTATTCTATTTGTAAAGAAGAAGGATGGCACAATGAGGATACGCATTGATTACAGGCAGTTGAATAAAGTCACAATCAAGAACAAGTATCATTTGCCTCATATCGATGATTTATTTGACCAGCTTCAGAGAGCGAGAATGTTCTCCAAGATTGATCTCCGTTCAGGTTATCACCAGTTGAAGATCAGGGACTCAAATATTCTTAAGATAATTTTTCAGGACTGTCACGACCCAAAATCTCACCTGTTGTGATGACGCCTATCGTGGTATTAGGCAAGCCTCAACTCAGCATTTCAACACAGAAGAACTTTTAAATAAAGATGGAAGAAGTTATATTAAATAAAACTTTTTAGAACAAAATATAACTCCAAAAGTACTAAATAATCCATCCCCAAAATCCGGTATCACTGATGCATAATATCTAAATGATAACAACATCCGACTGATGAAACACTGTTTGAAATATAGAACAGTACAATATGAAAGGAAAGGAGTGTCAAGGTCAGCGAACTCCATACAGCTACCTCAATAGTCTCCTAAGTCTGACTCCTCAATCAACAATCACCGTGACCAGAAGTGCCTGGATCTGTACACAAGGTACATGGGGTAATGTGAGTACACCAACACAGTAAGTAACAGAAATAAATAAGGAACTGAGAAGTAGTGACGAGCTATGCAAATACATTTATCTCAGTAACTTTCAATTTAACAGTTTAAGTCTCATCAATGCGTGCTCAAGTAAACCAGATATCAAATATTCCAGAAATATGTACGACAAGGACAAATAGCAACTAAGTTCAGTAATTAACTGAAAACAAATATAGCCTCTCAAGGCAATAGTCACTCAACTCATCTCAACAGCTCAATCACTCCGCTCTCAGCTCTCAATAATCATACTCAATAGGTACTTGCGCTCACTGGGGGTGTGAAGACTCCGGAGGGGCTCCTTCAGCCCAAGCGCTATAAACTATACGGACAACTCACGTGCTGTAATAATATCTAAATTCGCACGGACAACTCATGTGCTATAATATAATATCTGGATCCGCACAGACAACTCACGTGCTGCACGAATGACTAACGTGCTATAATATAATATCTGGATACGCATGGACAACTCACATGCTATAATATAATATCTAGATCCGCACGGACAACTCACGTGCTATAGTATCAATAACCTCACACTTAGGCCCTCGGCCTCACTCAGTCATCAATCTCTCCAGTCTTTTGGGCTCTCAGAAATCATATAAACAACCCAAACAGAAGTAATATCATATATCAACAATGAACAGTAAGAGACAGAGGCATAATAAGCAATAAAAACTATGACTGAGTACAAATCAACAATTTAGCAGCTAATTCAGCAAGTACACGACTTCGCAGGTCTCAACAACGATCACATAAGGCCTAAACGTGATTTCTAACATGAAGTACAATCAATTTCCATGAAAAACAGAGGAAACATATATTAAACAGTAGGCCAATTAATTCCACAATCGCACCGGACGGACCAAGTCACAATCCCTATAGTGCACGCCCACACGCCCGTCACCTAGCATGTACGTCACCTCCAAAATAGTCATACGACACAATGTCCGGGGTTTCATACCCCCAGGACCAGATTTATAACCGTTACTTACCTCAATCCGAGCAAAATCCTACTCTGAAATGCCTTTGCCTCTCAAATCGACCTTTGAATGCCTCGAATCTAGCCACAATAATTCGATTCAGTCAATACCATTTATAGGAATTAATTCCCTATGAAATTCTACATTTTCCATTAAAAATCCGAAATTGCACTAAACTTCGCCCGTGGGGCCCACGTCTCGGAACCCGACATAAATTATGGAATATGAAACCCCATCTAACCACAAGTCCAACCATATAAATTTTACCAAAATCAGACAACAATTCGGCCTCCAAATCATTAAATCTCATTTTCAAATCCCTAGGCCCAAATTCTCGATTTACACCTCAAACACACGTAATCTAGCCGGGATATTCAATAATAATTCAATAATATTGACTAACAATGATCACAAGGGGCATACCTCAAGAATTCCCGTGATTTCTCACTCAAAATTACCAAAATCCGAGCTTTGAAGTCAAAAAATGACCCAAAACCCGAACTACTGGAATTAAATCTGTCCAGAAAATTTTGGGTACTGTTCACGTGGTACTATTCATAGGTACTTTTTATGGGTATTGTTCACATGCTGTAAAAAAAATCAGCAGCTGTCCAAATAGAAAATTCAGCAACCTTTTTATATCCGTTAACCTTCCGAAATCCACCCAAGACCCTTGGGACTTCAATAAAATGCATGAACTAGTCCTAAAACATGATACGAACTTAGTCGAAACCTCAAATCGCATCAAATAATGTTAAAACTGTGAATCACACCCCAATTCAAGCCTAATGAAACTAAGAACGTCCAACTTCTATATTCGATGCAAAAACCTATCAAATCAAGTCCGATTGACTTCAAATTTTGCACACAAGTCATAAATGACATAACGAAGCTATGAAAATTTTCAGAACTGGATTCCAACCCCGATATCAAAAAGTCAACCCCCGGTCAAACTTTCAAACTTAAATTTCATATTTTTGCCATTTCAAGCCTATTTTAGCTACAAACCTCGTAATAAATATTCGTACACACTCCTAAGCCCAAAATCACCATATGGAGCTATTAGAATCACCAAAAATCTATTCCGGGATTATTTAGACATATTTTACCTTCTGGTCAATTTATTCAACTTAAGCTTTCTTCTTGAAGACTAAGTGTCTCAATTCATTTCAAAACCTCATCAGACCCGAACCAATTACCTCGGCGAGTTATATAACAGCTGTGAAACATGAATTTAGCAGTAAATGGGGAAAAATGGACTGTAATATTCAAAATGACCGGCCGGGTCGTTACAAGGACCCAATATGGTCATTATGAGTTCCTTGTAATGTCTTTTGGGCTGAACAATGCCCCAACAACATTCATGCATTTGATGACAATGTGTTTCGGCCTTATCTAAACTCGTTCATGATTGTTTTCATTGATGAAATTCTAGTGTACTCACGTAGTCAGGAGGAGCACATAGAGCATTTGAGAGTTGTGTTGCAGAGATTGAGGGAGGAAAAACTCTATGAAAAGTTCTCCAAACATGAGTTTTAGCTCAGTTCAGTGGCTTTTTTGGGGCATGTGGTGTCTAGTGAGGGTATTCAGGTTGATCCGAAGAAGATAGAGGTGGTTTAGAGTAGGCCCAGACCGTCCTTAACCACGGAGATTCGCAACTTTCTTGGTTTGGCTGGTTATTACCATCGGTTCGTTTAGGGATTTTCATCTATTGCATCACCTTTGACCAAATTGACTCAAAAGGGTACTCCATTCAGGTGGTCGAATGAGTGTGAGATGAGCTTTCTGAAGCTCAAGACTGCCTTGACCATAGCTCTAGTGTTAGGTTTACCATCAACTTCAGGTTCATATGCAGTGTATTGTGATGCTTCAAGAGTGGGTATTAGGTGTGTATTGATGCAGGAGAGTAGAGTTATTGCTTATGCTTCTTGTCAGTTGAAGCCCATGATAAGAACTACCATGTTCATGATTTGGAGTTGGCTGCCATTGTTCACGTGTTAAAGATTTGTAGTAATTATCTCTATGGTGTGTCTTGTGAGGTGTTTACTGATCATCGTAGCCTCCAGCACTTGTTCAAACAGAAGGATCTCAATTTGAGGCAGCGGAGATGGTTGGAGGTGCTAAAGGACTATGATATTACTATCTTGTACCATCCGGGGAAGACCAATATAGTAGTCGATACTTTGAGTAGGAAGGCAGTGAGTATGGGAAGTCTTGCACTTATTCTTGTTGGGGAGAGACCACTCGCAGTTGATGTTCAGGCCTTGGCCAATCGATTCGTGAGGTTGGATATTTCAGAGCCTAGTCGGGTCTTAGCTTGTGTGGTTTCTCGGTCTTCCTTGTTTGATCACATCAGAGAGCGCCAGTATGATGATCCTTATTTGCTTGTCCTTAAGGATAGAGTTCAGCACGACGATGCCAGCGATGTGACTATTGGTGATGATGGGGTGTTAAGAATGCAAGGCCGGATATGTGTTCCCAATGTAGATGGGCTTCGGGAGTTGATTCTGGAGGAGGCCCATAGCTCGCGGTATTCCATCCATTCGGGTGCCGCGAAGATGTATCAGGATGTGAGATAGCATTATTGGTGGAGGAGAATGAGGAAGGATATTGTAGAATTTGTAGCTTGGTGTCTCAATTGTCAGCAGGTGAAATATGAGCATTAGAGACCGGGTGGCTTGCTTCAGTAGATGGATATTATAGAATGGAAGTGGGAGCGGATCACCATGGATTTTGTAGTTGGACTCCCACAGACTTTAAAGAAGTTCAATGCTATTTGGGTGATTGTGGATTGACTGACTAAGTCTGCTCACTTCATTCTTATATGAACTACCTATTCTTCAGAGCGGTTGGCAGAGATCTACATCCGAGAGATTGTTCATTTGCATGGTGTCCTAGTTTCCACCATTTCAGATAGAGGTACTCAATTTACTTCGCAATTTTAGACGGGCTGTGCAGAGAGAGTTGGGCACTTTGGTCGAGTTGAGCACAGCTTTTCACCCTCAGACGAATGGGCAGTCCGAGCGCACTATTCAGATATTAGAAGACATGTTGAGCGCTTGTATCATTGATTTTATAGGGTCATGGGATTAGTTTCTACCGCTCGCTGGAGTTTGCTTATAACAAAAATTATCAGTCGAGTATTCAGATGGCTCCATATGAGGCTTTATATGAGAGGCGGTGTATATCTCCAATTGATTGGTCTGAGCGAGGTGAGGCTAGGCTATTGGGTACAGACTTGGTACAGGATGCTTTGGATAAGGTAAAGGTGATTCAGGAGCAGTTTCGTACAGCGCATTCGAGAAAAAAAAAGTTATGCTAACAAGAAGGTTCATGATGTATCCTACATGGTCGAGGAGAAAGTTCTATTAAAGGTTTCACCCATGAAGGGTGTTATGAGATTTGGGAAGAATGGTAAACTAAGTCCTCGGTTAATTGGGCCTTTTGAGGTGCTTCGGAGGATAAGGGAGGTGGCTTATGAGCTTGTTTTGCCACCCGGTTTATCGAGTGTGCATCTCATATTTCATGTTTCTATGCTCGAGAAGTATATTGGCGATCCTTCTCATGTTTTGGTCTTCAGCACGTTTCAGTTGGATGGTGATTTGACGTATGATGTGGATCCAGTGGCTATTTTGGAGCGTCAGGTTTGAAAGTTGTGATCAAAGGATATAGCTTCAGTGAAAGTGCAGTGGAGAGGTCGGCCCATGGTAGAGGCTACTTGGGAGACTGAGCGGGAGATGCGGAGTAGATATACTCACCTATTTGAGGCTTCAAGTATGTTTCTTGACTCGTTCGAGGACGAATGTTTGTTTAAGAGGGGGAGGATGTAACGACCCGTCCGGTCATTTCATGAGTTACCGCTCTGTTTCCCCCATTTCTGCTTCTTTATATGTTGTTCAACTGTATTTCATCACATCGTGTTGGTTAGTTTGGGTTCGGAGTGGTTTTGTAGAGGAATGAGACACTTAGTCTCTTTTGAGTAAGCTTAAGTTGGAAAAGTCAACCGGATATTGACTTATGTGAAAAAGGTCTCGTATGTGAATTTTGATGGTTCGGATAGCTTCGTTAGGTGATCTGGGACTTAGGAACGTGATCGGAATGTATTTTGGAGGTTCGGGGGAAAATTTAGGCTTAAATTGGCGAAAATGAAATTTTGGCATTTTTTGGTTGGTAGTGGAAATTTTGATATAGGGGTCGGAATGGAATTATGAAAATTGAAGTAGGTCTGTTGTGTCATTTGTGATGTGTGTGCAAAAGTTTAGGTCATTCGGACGAGGTTTGATAGATTTTTTGATCGAAAGCGAAATTAGAAAGTTTTGAACTCTTAGGCTTGAATCCGATGGTGTTTTGATGTTTTAGTGTTGTTTTGAGTGATTTGAGGCCTCGACTGAGTTGGAATTGTGGTATGTGACTTGTTGGTGAGTTTGGTTGAGGTCCCGAGGGCCTCGGGATGGATTTGGATGGTCGACGGGAAGTTTGGATTTTTGGAGTGGGCTGCAGATTTTCTAGTCCTATTGTTTCCGCACCTGCGGATTGGGGACCGCAGGTGCGATGCCGCAGATACGACCAAAGATGTGAAGGGCAGGAGCCGCAGATATGGAGAGCTGAGTGCACCTGCGATGGCGTATGTGTGGGTACTTGACCACAATTGCGATTTTGGGCGGATAAGTGACTTCCGCAGGTGCAACCCTTTGGACCGCAGGTGCAGTTGCGCAGGTGCAGAATCCCTGGGCCAGAAGCTATATAATCTTGGCTTAGCTAATTTCAACCATGTTCCACCATTTTTATGATGGATTGAGAGCTTTTTAGGAGATTTTGAAGAGGGTTTCAATGGATAACGCTTGGAGGTAAGATTTTTTTAACTTAATAATTGATCATATGGAAATATTTTACTTATTAGGCTTGAAATTAATAGAAATTAAGGGTTAAAATTTGAGAATTAGGGCTTGGTATTGGAGACCTTGAATTAAGGATTTGAGGGGTCGTTTGTGGTTTGATTTTGATGTATTTGGTATGTATGAACTCGTGAGAGTGTAAGAATTTTAGTTTGGTAATTTTTATCAGAATCCGAGACGTGGGCCCGGGGGTCGGGTTTGGCCAATTTCGGATTTTTTGATGTAAATTGGTTATTTTCAAGTGGGCTTTATTTCCTTAGCATATTTTGATGTATGAATCTAATTTTGGATAGATTTGGAGCATTCGGAGGCCGAGTCGAGAAGCAAAGGCTTCGCAGGCTAGAGTTTGGATCAGATTGAGATAAGTAATGATTGTAAATGTTGTCGTGAGGGTATGAAACCCCAGATTTCACATCGTTGTGCTACTTTGAGGTGACGTACACGCTAGATGACGAGTGTGAGGTCATGCACTGTTGGGGATTGTGACTTGGTCCGTCCCGTACAACTATTTAGTCGCGTATTTGATTAAAACCTATTTGATATCATTGTATTTCGGAAATTATCACTATGTTTTGGGCTGAATGCCATATTTGGGCCCCGTGCCAACTGTTTTGGACCCTGAGGGGCTTTTTACTGCTATTCCTTACTGTTTTGACTTAATATCTGTACCCAGTCATGTTGTATTCTACTGTTTTCATAACTCAGCCGTATTTACTTCGTTTTGCTATTTTTAAATGATATTTTTGGGCTAAGCATCATATTTTACTGTTGCCCGAGTGGCTTAAGAGATTTCTTACTGAGTGTGGCCGAGGGCCTGTGTTGTGAGGATCATTATGGGATCGGGCTGCGCGCCGCAACATGTGTACTAATTTGTGATATATAGGTCGAGGGCCTAATTTATTATGGCACGAGATGGCTTGTGATAGCGCTTGGCTGTAGATGCCCCTTCGGAGTCTGAATATCCCCAGTGAGCACGGGTACCCAGTGTGAGATGTGATATTGCCTGAGGCGCATTTATTGTTTCATGTTATTGTCCGAGGGGCTGATTACGAGTACTTATGAGGTAGCCCAAGGGGCTGGTTCTGTTGATATTTTGCCCGAGGGGCGATTGTGGTACATGTTTTGCCCGAGGGACTGTTTATGTTTTTATCCTTTTACTCATTGTTTTCATCACTCATTTGAAACTATTGAAAGTTATTTTTATAAGGTTTTACTGAACTGAGTTGTTTTTACAAGTTTTATTGCTTTACTGCATTATTCTGGACTTATATTGCTTTGTTGTCGTGTTATGAAGTGGTTTACGTATTTTCTTACTGCTCATCTGCTTTTACTCTTATTACTTACTGAGTTGGCATACTCACATTACTCCCTGCACCTTGTGTGCAGATCCAAAAGTCTTGAGGCACGATAGTGAGCGCTGATTAGTCATCCAGCAAGTCTCCGGAGTTGACTAGGTAGCTGCTTGGCATTTGAGGCCCAGTGCTTCTCCTTCCTGTCTTATTCAGCTTTGTATTAGCATTTGTTTTTAGACTATGTTGTCCTTTCTTATTCCTAGATGAGTTGTAATTGCTCATGACTGGTGATACCCCGATGTCCGGCTGTATTATATTTCCACACTGTTTATTTAAACTTGTACTATGGGATTTTTGTTAATTAATAGTTTTAAATGACTTATTATAAATGTTTTGGTTGGTTTTGGGGATTTGTGTTGGCTGACCTAATTTCACGATAGGCGTCATCACGACCGGGTCAGTTTTGGGTTGTGACAATATGGTATTGTAATTTCCTTGAATTTTGTAGGATATTGTATAGTTATGGGGAATCCTTCATCTGTTAGTGATGGTTTTGTTGAGTCTACTTTATATTCATCTTATCCCTTGTATGTACATATGTCCCAAAGTCGTGATAGTCAATTGGTTGCTATTTTTTTAAGGGAACTGGTTTGTTCACTGGCATAGTAGTATGTTAACTTCCTTGTAAGCTAAGAACAATTAGGGCTAATCACTAATAAAGTCCCTCAGCCTCCACCTAAATCTCCCTGTTACTCCTATGGGGAACGATATAATGATATGCTAAAAATTTGAATTATCAATTCATTGACTAGGAAGATAGCAGTAAGTGTAATGTGTCTCATTACTGCTAAGGATGTATGGAGAGATATTAATGATAGGTTTGGGCAATCAAATGAGTTCAAATACATTTAGATCCAAAGGAAAATCAGCTCTACCTTGTAAGGTTCTTCTAATATTGCTAACTATTTCACTAAGATGAGGTCCCTTTGGGATGAACTAAATTTTGCATATGTTGGACCCACCTGTTCATGTGGAGCTCTACCTAAATTCATTGAAGATCAACATCTTTTTCAATTCCTTAGTGGGATAAATGAGTTATATTCCACATTCAAGAGCGGCATCATGTTGATGTCTCCTATCCTTTCTATTACTAAGGCTTACTCTACTTAGCATGATGAAAGTCAAAAGGAGAATTAACCTCTAGATTTTGGATTTTCTAGTGACTCGGAAGTTTTTTTATTACTTCAAATCATTCATCTCATCCTTTGAACCAACAATCTAACATCTTATAGTCAAAGGATCAATTTTGGTTCAAAAAAGGTTGCATCCTCTTTATCTTGCAAGTATTTCAAGAAGCATGGCCACACAATGGATAAGTGCTATATGCTTCATAGCTTCTCTGATGATTTCAAATTTACTAAAAACAAGAGGTCTACATTGTGTGTTCAAGTAGAGAAAAATCATTCTGATATGGTATTTATGGCCAAGCCTGGTGACTCAATATCTTATGGTTTCAGTAAAGAACAATATTAATATCTCATGTCACTTTTCCAACAGGCTGATATCTCCCCTGGCATCCTCCTTCATTTGGTAAAACTATTGCATATGCCAACTTTGTAGGTGTGTGTCACCTTCCAATATCTCAGTTACATGCAGTTAATTTTGTTTTACATTATTTGTCTGCTTAGTTAGGTAGAACTCCTCCAATATTAGATTCAGGTGCTACTAACCACATAACTTCACCTAAATAATTTCTACACAGTCTGCAGCCTTACCTAAATCATACCTAAAAACTTTGCACCATGGTTATAAAGTAAATGTTATGTCCACTTAAATTATACTTGTACAATCAACGATGACACATGTAATTACATTATAATTACATCATGAAAAATAAACATGTCGTTCTAATTACTATAATATGGAATTAGTAGTAATTACACATGACTTTCCAAACAGACCCTTAATAAAATTTTAGATAAAGCAGTGTTACGTGACATCTCTTCGACTAACGTGCATCTATGTTTGGTGGCGCCCCTGTCGTCTCTGTAAAATATTAACTTTGCAAGATGAAGAAGCCTACATACAATGACAAAAATAAGAATGAAACAAATGTGAAGAAATAAACAAATAAATAAAGAATGTAAGAAAAGTAGGCAAACCAACGACCAATATAAAATCAAATAGTGTATTCACAACACTTGTATAGATACTTTGAATTGCTTGATTAAAAACAAGCATTGGAGCTTGAGATACTAAATCTACAAATTGCTTGATTCAAAACAAGCATTGGAGCTTGAGATACTAAATTTACAAATGTTCCTACTTGGAAAGAGAGAGAACTTGTTGATTCGGAGAAAGAGTTCAAACTGATTATGTGCCCAAAGATCGTAAAACGAACATTGTTTTCTACGTTCATTTACAATTTAAATAGAAAAAAAGATACTACATAAATTTCTTCCATATTATTTAAATAAATTTCTTGTATTATTTTATCTCTCGTAAAGTATTAATAGGATAATATTTTATAATCAACTACAAAACCAATCTTGAAAAGTAGAGCCATCAAATCTAACATATTTATAATTTTGATTAAATTGATTTTGATTTGTGTGTGGGTGGATAGGTCGGGTATAAGATATAGGTATACTTTAAGTTTATTTTATTTGTGAGTTTCTGTGATGACCCAAAGGGTCATCTTGTGTTTTAGAATTCGAATCCGGATTCTAAGGCCTTGAAGCCTCATTTTCTTCCTCCTCGATTTGCGTGCGCAGTCCGAGCGCATTTTCGAAAAGTTTTTATGTGAATTTTAAAAAAATATGGAAATTTGCCTTTAAAATTGATTAAAGTTGACTTTGATCAATGTTTTGGGTAAACGGACTTGGACCCATGATTTGACAGTTCCATAGGGTCCGTAATAAAATATGGGACTTGGGCGTATGCCCAGAATCGAATTCCGAGGTCCCTACCAAGAGAAAAGAATAAATTATTGTTGTAAAATATTAGGATTCTTAGAAATTAAATAATGGTTTAACTCGTTGGTATCGGGCCCGTATTTTAGTTCCGGAGCCCGGTACAGGTTTGATATAGTATTTAAGTCGTATAGGTGAAATTTGGTAAGAATCAGAGTTGATTTGATGTGATTCGAATGTTCGATGGTGAAAATAGTAAATTTGAAGTGTTCTTGAGTAAAATCATGAGTGTGAGGTTAAATTTGTAGTTGCTGATGTTATTTTAATGATTTGATCGCACGAGCAAGTCCATATGATATTTTTAGACTTGTGTGCATGTTTGGTTTGGAGCCCTGAGGGCTCGGGTGAGTTACGAATAGGCTTCGGGGTGTATAGACTTAGGAAAAGACCCGTGCTGCATAATTCTAGAAAATTGCAGGTGTCTGAACCTGGGGTTTCGCGGTTCGCAGTGGAATTTCGTGACCGCGCTGGGGATTCCGCTGTCGTGGTGGGATTTTGCCTTCAGCGGTGGGCAAGGCCAAAGTTTCCGCGACCACACCTGTTATTTCGCTGTCAGCAGTGAATTTCGCGGCCGCAACCCTTTTTCTGCGGTCAGAGTTTTAAGGGTCTGTGAGGGCTATATAAACGGGACTTTTCATCCATTTTTATTTTTTTCAAAATCCTAAGGCATAAAAGGCGATTTTTCAAATACTTTTTCTTCGCTAAATCATATGTAAGTGATTTTAAACTCATTTCTTTCACTCCTTAACTTCTTTTTACAATATTGTATCTTAGAACCTAGGGTTTTCATGGTGGAATTGGAAATTTTGGGTAGAACTTAGGAATATTGAAATTTGGAGACTTAGACCTCAAATTGAGGTTAGATTCCAAAACCAATTGTATATCTGGGCTCGGGGGTGAATGAGTAATCGGGTTTTGATCCGAATTTTGGGTTTGTACCAAGTGGGCCCGGGGTTGATTTTTGACTTTTTGAGGAAACCATTGGGAAATATATATTCATGCAATAGAATTGGTTTATTTAGCATATATTGATGTTATTAAGTAAATTATGGCTAGATACAAGCAGGATGGAAGTGGAACCGAGAGGTAAAGCGACAATTGAGGCTTGATTTTGTCCGTGGAATTGAGGTAGGTGTTTGGTCTAACCTTAGCTTGAGGGAATATGTGTTGTGTCTTATTTTCTATGTGTTAGTGTTGAGTACGACGTATAGGTGAGGCGACGAGTATCTATACGTTGGTGTCAAGCATGTCCGTGAGTCTTATACTATGATTGTTGTGACTTTTATTATGTACTGCCCGTACTTAAATTAATGATTATCACTGTGGAACAAGACTTATGATAATTTCTTGGTAATTGACCATTATCGAGTATTGGCTCAAGTTGAGACTTATTCTGTAAAGTTAACTGTTGAAACGAGATTGATTATAGCTGATTCCCTTATCGGGACATTATTGTTTCTATTGTCGATTCCCTTACCGGGACATTAATATTTCTATTATTGATTCCCTTGCCTTGATAGTATTGTTTCTATTGTTGATTCTCTTGCCGGGATGTTGTTATTTCTTTTGTTTGGGTGAGGAAGAGTGTAAAGCACGAAGGGTGATGTCGTGCATGATATTGAGAGTGAGTGTTAATGCACGAAGGGTGATGTCCTGCCGATATTGTAAGTGTTAATGCACAAAGAGTGATGCCGTGCCGATATTGTGAGTGTTAATGCATGAAGGGTGATGTCGTGCCGATATTGTGAGTGTTAATGCACGAAGGATGATATCGTGCCGATATTATAAGAGTTAATGCACAAAGGGTGATTTCGTGCCATGACTATGAGAGGTGAAGCACGAAGGGTGATGTCGTGTCGTTTCTGTTTTTTCTTATGGTGAGAACGAGAGTAAAAGCACGAAGGGTGATGCCGTACAGGTGCTACTGCTTCATTATTTCTGTTGATACAAGTATGATGTTCATTATTGCTTCTCTATTGAATTATTGTTAGAATTTGATATTCCTCGCAGCATGTTCCCCTTCCCATCTTTATCTGTTATTCCTTGTTATTATTGTTCTGTTCGTATATGATTTAACTGTACAGATTCATAAGGTTGTCATGTCCTAGGCTCGTCAGTACTTCGCTGAGGTTAGGCTCGACAATTACCACTATATGGGGTCGGTTGTACTGATACTGCACTCTGTACTTTCTATGCAAATTTCAGTGTCGGATCCTATGAGTAGCTTGAGGTAGCTTCCTTCAGTCCAGGAGACCCAAGGTAGATCTGTCGACATTCACAGACTCTGGAGTCCCCTTCCTTATGTTTTAGTATAGTGTTTCTTTTCATTCCGAGAACAGTTGTATTTTTCTTTCTAAACCAGTATTTGTAGAAATTCGTAGATGTTCGTGAAATTGTGACACCAGATCATTGGGGTAGACATGTATTGGAGTATTTTGAACTGTTATATCACTTCCGCATTTTATACCTGCTTAATTTTAATTACTACTTATTTCTGTTTGGGTTAATTGCTATGTGTTAAAATCATAGTAGTTGGCTTGCCTAGCTTTCATAAGTAGGCGCCATCATGATTCTGATGGTGGGAAATCCAGGCCGTGACAAGTTGGTATCAGAGCACTAGGTTGCCTAGGTCTCACAATTCACAAACAAGCTAGGTAGAGTCTGAGGGATCGGTACGGAGACATTTGTGCTTATCCCCTAGAGGCTACAGAGTTTGGGAATAACTTCACATCTATTCATCTCTGTCATGCGATTTGACTTCTCAATGCTAATCGAACTTCTACTATGTTATTTCGCAGATGGCGAGAACACGTACCGCTTCATCTGCTGAGGAGTAGCCCGAGCGCCCAGTTGCAGCTCCTACGAGTGGCATAGGATGAGGCTAAGGATGGCTAGAGTCTAAAGTAGGGGCAGGGGTCAGCCCATAGCAATAGCACCAACGGCGGAGCCTCAGGTAGAGTTTAAGGAGGAGGCTCCATCCCAGACCGTTCTAGCAGGGCCAACTCAGGTTCCAGAGGGGTTCAACGCTACCCCGGTACTCCAGGATGCTCTGGTCCGTCTCGTGGGCCTTGTGGAGAGTGTCACTCAGGCAGGCTTACTTCCTTTAGCACCAACCATCTCTCAGGCTGGGGGAGGAGCATAGACTCCCGCTACTCGCACGCCGGAGCAAATGGCTCCTCAGTATCAGACTCCGGCAGCTTAGATAGTTGGGGTAGTTCAGCCGGGTGTTGTAGCTCAGAATGGTGATGGAGCAATTATGTCTACTAATTCTTTGTGGAGGTTGGACGGGTTCACCAAGCTTTTCATTACTACCTATAGTGGTACATCTTTAGAGGATCCCCAGGACTATTTGGACATCTGTGATGTGGTTTTGTGGAACATAGGGATAGTGGAGACCAATGGGGTCAACTTTGCTGCTTTTCGTTTGTCAGGTTCCGCCAAGACTTGGTGGAGGGATTATTGTTTGGGATCAGTTCTCTCAGCTATTTCTGGAGAAGTTTCTTCCTATCACTCAGAGGGAGGACTATCGGAGGCAGTTTGAGCATCTCCAACAGGGTTCCATGACCGTCACTCAATACGAAACCAGATTTATTACCTTAGCCCGTCATGCTCTTCTTATACTTCCCACCGAGAAAGAGAGGGTGGGAAGGTTTATTGAGGGACTAGCTCAGCCTATCAGATTACAGATGACTAAGGAGACATGGAGTGAGATTTCTTTCCAGGATGCAGCCACTATGGCCAGGTGAGTTGAGATGATTCTATTACAGGAGAGTGGTCAGGGGTCCGACAAGAGGCCCTATCATTTGGGCAGGTTCAGTGGTACCTCGTCTGGAGGTAGGGATTCTTTTGGTAAAGGCCACCACCCCAGGCCAATTCATTCAGCACTTTAGACTTCTTACGGTGCTATTCTCATCAACTACCTTACAATGCACCACCAGCTCCTCTCAGTACACCTCTGCTCCAGAGTTTTCAGGGTGGTTACTCAAGACGTCAGGGTCAGTTTTAGGGTCAGCAGCCGAGGTCTTGTTATACATGTGGTGATCCGAGGCACATTGCTGGATTTTTCCTTCGAGCATTGAGCAGTTCTCAGCATCAGGGTTCTCGTGCCATGGTTCCAGAACCGGGTGTTCCACTGCTGCTCGGCCAGCTAGAGGTAGGGGTTAGGCAGCTAGAGGTGGAGGTCAAGGTGTTAGAGGTAGAGGTCAGGCCGCTAGAGGTGGAGGCCAGCCACTAGGAGGTCGTCCCAGGGAGGTAGTTCAGAGTGGTGGGGCCCATCCCCAATGTTATGCTTTCCCAGCCAGGCCTAAGGCTGAGGCATTCGATGTCGTTATCACGGGTACGGTTTTAGTTTTCAGTAGAAATGCTTCAGTTCTATTTGATCCAGGATCTACATATTCCTATGTGTCATCTTATTTTTCTACGTATTTGGTTGTGCCTCGTGATTCTTTAAGCGCTCTTGTATATGTGTCTACACCGGTGGGTGATTCTATTATTGTAGATCGCGTCTATCGTGCGTGTATAGTTATTATTGGGGGTCTTGAGACCCATGTAAATCTCCTACTTCTTGATATGGTCGATTTTGATGTCATTTTGGGGATGGATTGGTTGTCGCCTTATCATGATATATTGGACTGTCAACCAAGACCGTGACCTTAGCCTTGCCGGGGTTGCCTGGATTGGAGTGGAGAGAAATTCCTGGTCATTCTACCAGCAGAGTTATTTCTTATATGAAGGCTCGGTGTATGGTCGAGAAGGGGTGCCCGTGGTTCGGGAGTTTACAGACCTGCCGGGGATGCCACCCGTCAGGGATAATGAATTTTGCATTGATTTGGCTCCGAGCACTCAGCCCATTTCTATTTCGTCAAATGGTATGGCCCCCCCAGAGTTGAAAGAATTGAAGGAGCAATTGCAAGATTTGCTTGATAAGGGCTTTATTAGACCTAGTTTCTCACTCTGGGGTACGTCGGTGTTGTTTGTTAAGAAGAAGGATGGGTCGATGAGGATGTGCATAGACTATCGGTAGTTGAACAAAGTCACCATCAAGAACAAGTATCCATTGCCGAGGATTGATGATTTATTTGATCAGCTTCTGGGTGCCAAAGTATTTTCGAAGATTGATTTGAGATCTGGCTACCATCATTTGAGGATTAGGGCATTCGATGTCCCTAAAATAGCTTTTTGGACTCGATATGGGCATTACAAGTTCCTAGTGATGTCATTTGGGTTGACAAATGCCCAGTAGCATTTATGGATTTGATGAACCGAGTGTTCAAGCCATACTTGGATTCCGTTGTAATTGTTTTCATTGATGATATCTTGATCTACTCCCGCAGCCACGAGGAGCATGAGCAACATCTTCGAGTCATTCTCCAGACTCTGAGAGATAGCCAGTTATATGCTAAGTTTTTGAAATGTGAGTTTTGGTTGAGTTTAGTTGCATTCTTGGGTCACATTGTATCAGTAGAGGGTATTTAGGTGGATCCTAAGAAGATTGAGGAAATCAAGGACTGGGCTAGACCTACGTCAGCTACAGAGATTCGGAGTTTCTTGGGATTGGCGGGTTATTACCGTCGGTTTGTGGAGGGGTTTTCATCTATAACAGCCCTGATGACTAGATTAACCCAGAAGGGTGCCGAGTTTAGGTGGTCTACGAGTGTGAGGTGAGCTTTCAGAAGATCAAGATAGCTTTGACTACGGCACCAGTGTTAGTATTGCCCACAGGCTCAGGGCCATATACAATATATTGTGATGCATCTCGTATTGGACTTGGTGTGTTGATGTAGAATGGCAAGGTTATTGCATATGCTTCGCGTCAGTTGAAGATCCATGAGAAGGATTATCCAATTCATGATTTGGAGCTAGCAGCCATTGTTCACGCGCTGAAGATTTGGAGGCATTATTTATATGGCGTGTTGTGTAAGGTGTTCATGGATCATAAGAGTTTGCAATACTTGTTCAAGCAGAAGGAGCTAAATTTGAGGCAGAGGAGGTGGTTGGAGCTATTAAAAGACTATGATATCACCATCTTGTATCATCCTGGGAAGGCCAATGTAGTGGCCGATGATTTGAGTAGGAAGTCAACTAGCATGGGCAACCTTACGTATATTCTAGTCGGTGAGAGACCGCTTACTTTGGATGTTTAGGCTTTAGCCAATCAGTTCATGAGGTTGGATGTTTCTGAGCCCAACCGTGTGCTAGCTTGCACAGTCGCTCATTATTCATTATTTGAGCGTATCAGAGATCGGCAGTATGATAATCCTCATTTGCTTGTCCTTACAGGCACGGTGCGGCACAAAGGTGCCAAGAAGGTTACAGTTGGAGATGATGGAGTTTTGAGGTTTCAAGGCCGTATTTGTGCGCCTAATATGGATGGTCTTCGGGAGTTGATTCTAGAGAAGGACCATAGTTCCCGGTACTCTATTCATCCGGGTGCCGCTAAGATGTATCAGGATTTGAGGCAATATTATTGGTGGAGGACGATGAAGAAGGACATTGTTGCATATGTAGCTCAGTGTTTGAATTGTCAGCAGGTAAAGTACGAGCATCAGTGACTTAGTGGTTTGCTTTAGAAGATTGAGATTCCTGAGTGAAAGTGGGAGCGTATCACTATGGATTTCATTGTTGGACTCCCATGGACTCAAAGGAAATTCGATGTAGTATGGGTTATTGTGGATAGGCTGATCAAGTCAGTGAATTTCATTCTGGTGGCAATTTCCTATTCTTCAGAGCGGTTGGCTGAGATCTATATCCAGGAGATTGTTTGTCTTCATGGTGTGCCCGTGTCTATCATTTCTAACTAAGGTACACAGTTTACCTCGCATTTATGGAGGGTAGTTCAACGTGAGTCAGGTAAGCGGGTCAAGTTGAGCACATCATTTCACCCTCAGACGGCCGGGCAGTTCGAGTGTACTATTCAGATTTTACCTACAATAACAGTTATCAGTCGAGCATTCAGATGGCTCCGTATGAGGCATTATATGGTAGACGGTGTCGGTCACCGGTTGGATGGTTTGAGCCGAGAGAGGCTCGGTTGTTGGGTACAGATTTAGTTCAGGATGCCTTGGATAAGGTTAAGATCATTCAGGATAGACTTCGTACAGCCCAGTCCAGGCAAAAGAGTTATGGCGGTCGTAAGGTTCACGATGTGGCATTCATGGTCAGAGAGCGAGTGTTGCTTTCGATGTTGCCGATGAAGGGTGTGATGAGATTTGGAAAGAAGGGCAAGTTAAGACCTAGGTTCATTGGGCCTTTTGAGATCCTTCGGAGAGTGGGTGAGGCGGCTTACGAGCTTGTGTTGCCACCGGATTTATCAGTAGTGCATCTAGTGTTTCATGTGTCCATGCTTCGGAGGTATCACAGTGATCCATCCCACGTGTTAGACTTCAGCACTGTCCAGTTGGACAAGGACTTAACCTATGAGGAGGAGCCGATAGCTATTCTAGACCGCAGGTTCGTTAGTTGAGATCAAAGAATTTCCTTCAGTTCGTGTGCAGTGGAGAGGTCAGCCTATTGAGGCAGCGACCTGGGAGTTTGAGTCCGATATGCGGAGCTAATATCCCCATCTTTTCACTGACTCAGGTACTTTTCTATGTCCATTCGAGGACAAACGGTTGTTTTAGAGGTGGAGAATGTGATGACCCAAAAGGTCATCTTGTGTTTTAAAATCTGAATCCGGGTTCTGAGGCCTTGAAAACCTCATTTTTTTCCTTCTCGATTTGCGTGCACAATCTAGGCACGTTACTTGAAAGCCTTTATGTGAAATTTAAGAAAAATATGGAAATTTGCCTTTAAAATTGATTAAAGTTGACTTTGGTCAATATTTTGGGTAAATAGACCCGGGCATTTGATTTGATGGCCCAGTAGGGTCCATAGTAAAATATGGGACTTAGGCGTATGTCCCGAATCAAATTCTAAGGTCCCTACCCCGAGGAAAGAATTTTTAAAGAAACAATTGTTGCTGGAAAATATAAGGATTCTTAGAAATTGAATAATGGTTTAACTCGTTGGTATCGGGCCCGTATATTGGTTCTGGAGCCCGGTACATGTTTGATATAGTATTTAAGTCGTATCTATGAAATTTGGTAAGAATCAAAGTTGATTTGACGTGATTCGAACGTCCGGTGGTGAAAATAGAAAATTTAAATTGTTCTTGAGAAAAATCATGAGTGTGAGGTTAAATTCATAGTTGTTGATGGTATTTTGGCGATTTGATCGCACGAGCATGTCCATATGATATTTTTAGACTTGTGTGCATGTTTGGTTTGGAGCCCTGAGGGCTCGGGTGAGTTACGGATAGGCTTCGGGGTGTATAGACTTAGGAAAAGACCTGTGCTACATAATTCCAGAAAATTGCAGGTCTCTGAACCCGGGATTTCGCGGTCCGCGGTGGCATTTCATGACCGCGCTGGGGATTTCGCTGTCGTAGTGGGATTTTGCGGTCAGCTGTAGGCAAGGCCAAAGTTTCCGCGGTCGCACCTGTTATTTCGCTGTCAGCGATGAATTTTGCGGCCGCAGACCTTTTTTCGCGGTCAACATTTTGAGGGTCCGTGAGGGCTATATAAACGGGACTTTTCATCCATTATCATTTTTTTTGAAAACCCTAAGGATAAAGGAGATTTTTCAAATACTCTTTCTTCCCTAAATCATATGTAAGTTATTTTAAACTCATTTCTTTCACTCCTTAACTTCTTTTTACAAGATTGCATCCGAGATCTAGGGTTTTCATGGTGGAATATGAAATTTTGGGTATAACTTAGGAATATTGAAATTTGGGGATTTAGACCTCAAATTGAGGTCGGATTCCAAAACCAATTGTATATCCGGGTTCGGGGGTAAATGGGTAATCGGGTTTTGGTCCGAATTTCGGGTTTGGACCAAGCGAGCCCGGGGTCGATTTTTGAACTTTTGGTAAAAACATTGGGAAATCTATATTCATGCATTAGAATTGGTTTACTTAGCATATATTGATGTTATTAAGTAAATTATGGCTAGATACAAGCGGATTAGAAGTGGAACCGGGAGGTAAAGCAGTAATTGAGGCTTGATTTTGTCAGCAGAATTCAGGTAAGTGTTTGGTCTAACCTTAGCTTGAGGGAATAAGTGTTGTGTCTTATATGCTACGTGTTAGTGTCGAGTACGACGTATAGGTGAGGTGACAAGTATCTATATGTTGGTGTCAAGCATGCCCGTGAGTCTTATACTATGATTGTTGTGACTTTTATTATGTATTGTCCATGCTTAAATTCATGATTATCATTGTGGAACATGACTTATAATAATTTCTTGGTAATTGACCATTGTTGAGTATTGGCTCAAGTTGAGACTTATTCTGTGAAGTTAACTATTGAAATAAGATTGGTTATAGTTGATCCCTTGTCGGGACGTTAATGTTTCTATTGTTGATTCCCTTGCCGGGATATTATTATTTCTATTATTGATTCCCTTGCCGGGATAGTATTGTTTCTATTGTTAATTCCCTTACTGGGATGTTGTTATTTCTATTGTTTGGGTGAGGAAGAGTGATATCTAGGGATTCTAGTCTATTTTATGCTCCTTTTTGCTTGAGTTTAGATTAAAAGTGTGTACAAGTATTCCCAAAAGTTAACTTATTGTGCTTGTTTGCAGTGTTTGTTCAAAAAGAGACAAGAAAGTCAAAATCAGCTCAAAAGGAGTGAAACCTGCACAAGTCAAAGTTGAGTCAACTGAGCGCTATATCAGAAAATCAACCGCGGACACAGAGGACCCACTGCTGAGGTCTTGATCTCGCAATCCGCGGTGGCAAAGATCAGAGAGCTGTATTTTTTGGGACTTCAAGTCACCACTGACCGCGATGATTTTATGCGGCAACGGTACCTCTACCGCGACAACGGTCCTTTTATCACGGTCAGCAGAGGAGAGATTCAGAGAGTCTGAAGTTGAGTTAAGAGCCTAAGAGTTAAAGACCACGGTTCGCGCTTGATTTTATGCGGCCGTGGTAGCCTCACCGCTGCAGTGGTCCATTTTTCACTGTCAACGGTACCTCCATCAGGGGTATTTTTGTCCGGAAAATTTAGCTGTGTATAAATACTTCTTTTTCAAATTTTTAGGTCATCTTATCTTTAGCTGAGCACGTGAACCTCCTACTTTTGCCTTTTCGAATAATTTTAGAGCTTGTTTAACAATTAGTCTTAGACTTTTATCTTGTAATTAATATTTATGGGTTATTCTTCATCTCAATCTTTGGTTTCTTCAATTATTATGAGTAGCTAGATCCATTAGCTAGGGTTGTGGCTCAACCCTAATGTGGGTATTTAATGGGTCTCCTATTTTGAGGGCTTAGATGTTTATGAGTTATTGATATTTGGCCTGATTTTTTCTTTTTATGTTAAATTGGTGGTTGCAAACACTAATTTATGCCTTTTTGACTTAGGCTCTTCTTGAGAAAGAGAGCTTAAGTCTAGGAAATTTAGGCCAACAAGGAATTGGGGTGTATTCAAGAGATTGATAGCCCCAATTAAAGGGTTAAACCTAGAGATAGTAATACCCGACTTGAGCCAACTTTGCTTGCACAAATTGAACACCCAATTGGGTTTAAGAAAGCCAATTAGGGCAAAGTCACTCAATCTACCGAGAGGTATAGAGTGAGTAGTTACGTGCATTGGCTATATCATGATCCCAACTATAACATTATTGCCCTAAGTTCTAGATCCCTTAGATACTCACCTAGGAGTAGGTCACTTCCCTAGTGCCTCTTTACCAATTTAGAAAACCTTACAAAAATATCTACTTAACTTAATTTCGTGCATCATTAGTATAAAATTAGAAATTGAAAACAAACAAAAGAATGATTGGAAGTGCAATCAAGAGCACTACACATTGCTAGATTAGATAGGAATCCAACTCCAAATACATCTTAGCTCCTTGTGGATTCGCCCGACCTTCTTGGGTAAAAGCTGCATCGACCACTCTTGCCACTCTACAATGGCGTAGGGTTGGCTCTGATCACTTTTTGGCGCCGTTTCCGGGGAGCTAAACGGTTTTGTCTATCTATCTAACTAGTTTTGTGTTTTGTTTTTCTTTCCTTCTTTGTTACTAATTTGTGTGTGTCGTGCTATTCCGGGGGAGGAGGTAGATGATAATATTGATGATGAGGTACCTATAGTGCCTCAAGCTCAAAGGAGAGGCTGCCAGGCCAATGATAATGTTCCAGACCCTCCCCCTCCTCCTTCAAGAGTCGCTCCTCGAGTACTTCCAAATAAAGGATATACAAGTGCAATTTTCCCACCCCGGATCGGAGAGGGAAATTTTTAAATTACGAATGTGATGTTGACTTTGTTGGAGCAGCGAGGGTACTTCACAGGTGCTCCCCATCAAAATGCTTTTAAACATCTCAACGACTTTGTGGATACCTGCTGGGGAAGCAAACAAACTAATGTGTCGGAGGATGCATTGAGATTGAGATTATTCCCTTTCTCACTTAGAGGGAAATAATTGGACTAGCTGAAAGGCTTTCCAACCATTCTATCACTACATGGGATGAGTAGGCCGATAAGATCATAGCCAAGTTTTTCTCACCGGGACATATGACGGCATTGAGGGATGAAATTTTAGCTTTCAAATAGGAACCAAATGAGCCCCTTCATGAAATATGGGATAGATATAGAACTATGGTTAAGGAATGCCCCAACAATGATATGACTGAAGCAATGATTTAACAGACATTTTATCGGGGTATAAACACGACCAATCAATGTAGTTAGTAGGGGCTAATTTCATGAAGTTGCCTTATGCTAAGGACTGTGATATTCTTGATAAGATGGCCGATACTTCTTCAACTTGGCAAAGTCGAGCTAATGTGCCACAGGGTGACCCCACTGTCATTCACTTGCATAAAGAGATCCATTACCATGGCCAGGCAATAGCGGAGTTGACCACAATAATGAACCAGTTAGCTAAAGCTCAATTGCAACAAGTTCAAACGCCGAGACAAGTCAATGCTATGGAAGGTGTAAACATGTTGGTCAATAAGAGGCGACAAAAAGGGCAACAAAGTCAAGGAAATCTAGATCAATATGAGCAAGGTAACAATAGTTTCAATCAAGATGATGGGTATGATGAGCAAAGTGAAGAAGTCCAGTACGTGAACAATTACCAAGGACAAAGGGGCAATGCTCCTAACCAACAACAATAGTAGAGATCCTAAGGCAATTGGGGAAATCAAAACCAACAAGGAAATAACAATTAGTGGAACAACAATCAGAATTGAGACAATCAGAACAACCAGAGCAACTGGAGTGGCAACAACAATTGGGGAGGAAACAACAACTAAGGGGGTTGGAATAATGGCAATCATAAAATTGGGGGTAAGGCTTTCAAAGACCTCCAATGTATCAACAACCAAACAACCTGCCTCCATTTCTATCTCAAGATCCTAGCTCATCAAATAATAAGATGGGAAGGATCGAGATGATGTTTGAACAAACGATGAAAAAGAATGTCGACTCTGATGCTCAGTTGGCATCCCATAATACTTCAATCCGGAACTTAGAGGTTCAACTTGGCTAGATTTCACAATCTTTGAATACTCGCCCTAAGGGGGCTCTACCTAGTGATACGATAGTAAACCCAAAGGGTGGGAAAAAAACTGGGCATGCAATGACATTGATTACTAGAAGCGGTCGAGGTGGTGAAGTGAACACTTCCAAGCAAAAGGAAGTTGTAAATGATGAGGTTGAAGTACAAGATGATGATGTTCCTATAGTTGATGAGCAAGTGAGTGAAGAGAATTTGAATGCCGAAGTGAGGATTGATATTCAAGATAATGAGGTGGAGACTCAAAATGACATGAACCTGTCTAAGGAACATGTGATGGACATGCCGGAAATGGTAGTGCCCAAGGCTAAGGCTCCCTTGCCAAGGCCTCCTCCACCTTACCCTCAAAGGCTTGCAAAACAAAAAACTGAAAACCAATTTAAGAACTTTATTGAGATGGTTGAAAGCTTGCCAATCAATGTTCCGTTGGTGGAAGCTCTTGAGCAAATACCGAGTTAAGCCAAGTTCATGAAAGACTTGGTGACTAAAAATAGATCCATGGATTGTGAGACCATTAAAATGACTCACCAAGTAAGTGAAATTGTGCACTCGATGGCTCCAAAGCTTGAAGATCCCGGCCTTTTACCATACCATGTACTATTGAGAGTGCGAATTTTGCAAAGGCATTGTGTGACTTAGGAGCGAGCATTAATTTGATGCCTTACTCTGTGTTCAAAGCTTTGGGTATTGGTCAACCGCGACCTACTTCAATGAGGTTGCAAATGGCAGATAAAACAATGAAGATGACGCTTGGTCTTATTGATGATGTTCTTGTTCGGGTGGACAAGTTTATTTTGCCAGCTGATTTTGTGATTCTTGACTGCGAAGTTGACTATGAGGTGCCTATAATATTGGGAAGCCTTTTCTAGCAACTAGGAAGGCATTGGTTGATGTGGAAGCAGGGGAAAATTAATGAGGTAGCTGAATAGTACTAAAGTTTGCTCCTTTGTGGATCTTGTCACGGTGGTGATAGTTGATGATACTAGTGTAAGGATCAATGTGGAGGATCCTTTACAAGCGGTATTTTTGAACCTTGATGTTAGTGAGGATGAAGGTCGGGTGGAGTGTGTCAGTGCTTTACATGTAATGGTTCTTACTCTTATGAGCCTCGAAAGCTCGTTTTGGATCTTGAGAACAGAAAAACTCCCCCAACAAAGCCCTCAATTGAGGAACCTCCCATTTTGGAGTTGAAGCCTTTGCCTTCACACCTCAGGTATGAATTCTTAGGCTCTAGTTCAACTTTACCTGTTATTCTTTCCTCTTGTCTTACTAACGTGCAGGTAGATGCCACATTGGAGGTGCTCCAAAGAAGAAAGAAGGCAATTGGATGGACTCTAGCTGATATTCAGGGAATAAGCACCACCTTTTGTATGCACAAGATTATACTTGAGGATGATGCCAAGCCCTCCGCGAAACATCAAAGGAGGTGGAACAAGGCTATGCAAGAGGTTGTCAAAAAGGAGGCGATCAAGTGGCTAGATGTAGGGGTTGTGTACCCCATCTCAGATAGTTCTTGGACTTTGCCGGTGCAATGTGTGCCAAAGAAGGGTGGTATGACTGTGGTTACCAATGAGCAAAATGAGTTGATTCCCACCAGGACTGTCACCGGATGGAGGGTGTGCATGGACTACTGCAAGCTGAATAAAGTGACCCGCAAGGATCACTTTCCATTGCCATTTCTTAACCAGATGCTAGATAGACTTGTTGGGTGTGCCTTCTATTGTTTCTTGGATGGGTACTCAGGTTACAACCAGATTTTGATTGCTCCAAAAGATTAGGAGAAAACAACCTTCACGTGTCCGTATGGCACCTTTGCATTTTCTAGGATGCCATTTGGTTTGTGTAAGGCACTGGCTACCTTCCAACAGTGTATGATGGCTATATTTACCGACATCGTGGAGGACTTTTTGGAGGTATTCATGGATAATTTCAGTATTGTGGGTGACTCTTTTGATGAGTGTTTGAAGAATGTTGACAAGGTGTTGGCTCGGTGTGAAGAGACCAATCTAGTGTTTAACTGGGAAATATACCACTTTACGGTCGAGTAAGGCATTGTCCTCGGCCGTAAGATTTCAAAGAATGGTATTGAGGTGGACAAGGCAAAAATTGAAGTGATTTTAAAGCTTCCTCCTCCTACTTCAGTCAGGGGGGTTAGAAGTTTTCTTGGGCATATGGGGTTCTAACGAAGTTTCATCAAAGACTTTTCTATGGTAGTGAATCCTTTATGCAAGTTATTGGGAAAGGATGCCAAGTTCGTATTTAATGATGAATACATGAAGGCTTTTGAACTTTTCAAGTACAAATTGACAACCACTCCTATTATTACTGCACCCAATTGGAGCTTACCTTTTGATCTCATATGTGATGCAAGTGACGTTGCGATAGGAGCGGTTTTGGGTCAAAGAGTCAACAAGATATTTCACCCGGTATATTATGCAAGCAAGACAATGAATAATGCTCAAGTGAATTACACGGTGACGGAAAAAGAGTTGCCTAACAATTGTGTTTGCAATGGAGAAATTTAAGCCTTATCTCATGGAGGCCAAGGTGATAGTTCATACTGACCATGCAACACTCTGCTACTTGATGACAAAGAAGGATTCCAAGGTAAGGTTGATGAGATGGGTTCTATTGCTTCAAGAGATTGACCTTGAGATTGTTGATCGGAAAGGGAGTAAAAACCAAGTGGCGGACCACTTGTCCCGCTTGGAGGAGGAGGGGAGGCCTTGTGATGGCCTCAAAATTAATGATTCATTCCCTGATGAGCAACTCCTCTCCATATCTGTGAATAACATGCCTTGGTTTGTGGATGTTGCCAACTTTCTTGTGACCGGTATTGTATGTGTGAGCTCTCTTCTAACCAAATGAAGAAGCTCAAACGGGATAGCTTGGAATACTACTGGGATGAGCCTTATTTGTTCAAAATTTGCAATGATGGTATGATCGAGAGATGTGTTTCGGAAGAGGAGCAAATGAGTATTCTTGATTCTTGTCATTCCTCTCCCTATAGTGGTCACCATAGTGGGGCAAGGACAACCTCAAAAGTGCTTAGCTATGGATTTTATTGGCCTACATTGTACAAGGATATGGGTGATCTTGTGAAAAGATATGATGAGTGCCAGAGAGCTGGCGGAATTTCAAAGAATGATAAAATGCCTCTCACCACTATTCTCGAGGTTGACATATTTGATGTGTGGGGCATTGACTTCATGGGACCTTTTGTGAGTTCATGTGACAATACATACATTCTGGTGGCTATTGATTATGTTTCCAAATGGTTTGAGGTCGTGGATTTACCCAACAACGAGGCTCGTAGTGTGGTGGCTTTTCTCAAGAAGAATATCTTTACTCGGTTTGGCACTCCTAAAGTGATCATTAGTGATGGGGGTTCTCATTTCTGCAATAAGGCATTTGATACTTTGCTTGCAAGGTATGGTGTCAATCACAAGGTTTCAACCCCTTACCATCCTCAGGCTAATGGGTAATTTGAGGTCTCCAACAGGGAGATTAAGAGCATATTGTCGAAGACCATCAATGCAAATAGGACCGACTGGTCAAAGAAATTGGATGATGCTTTATGGGTTTACAGGACTACTTGTAAGACTCCGATTGGTATGTCTCCATACCAGTTGGTGTTGGGGAAAGCTTTCCATCTACCAGTTGAGTTAGAGCACAAGGACATGTGGGCTTTGAGGAAGTTAAATCTTGAATGGGATGTTGCAGCAAATCTTCGGGTGGAGCAACTCAATGAGCTTATGAGTTGCGGTTTCATGCCTACTCCAGCTCTTCCTTGTATAAGGACAAGATGAAGTACTTACATGACAAGTAGGCTCGTGGCAAGGAGTTCAAAATAGGTGATTTGATTCTCTTGTTCAACTCCTGGTTACGACTGTTTCCGAGAAAGCTTAAGTCAAAATGGAGTGGACCTTTTAAGGTGGTGCTTGTGACTTCGTTTGGTGCTCTTGATTTGAAAAACAAAAATGGTGAAATCTTCAGAGATAATGGGCACAAAATGAAGCATTATCTTGGCAAGTTTGATGACAGCCACATGGTGGCAATGATCCATCTCAAGTGACCGATGGTAAGCTGTGTCGTGCCACGACGTTAAATCAGGCGCTTCTTGGGAGGCAACTCATGTGTTTTTCTTCTTTTTGATTTTCTTTGTAGTTAGGATTTGTTGGTGAACTGACTGGTTGTAAGATGTGTGTAGGGATAGTTGATACCGTACAGGTCAAGCTGGAAATATGTCACTCTCTGAAGATTGGACCGCAGCCGCGCTCTATTTTTCGTTGTCGCGGTGGACTTACTGCGAATGCGGAATTTGATGGTAGTCAGCGGTGCTAAAATGTCAAAAATGGGGGTTATCAGAAGTTTCAATTGCTGCCATGGTTCATTTTTGCAGTCAGCGGTGGCTTACCGATGTCGCAGAGCCTTTTTTGCTCTCGGCGGTGGTCTCAAACTTGAAGCCTTTAGTTCTACACCAGCGCGGACCCCGGTGATTTACCACAGCCGCGGTAGGTAAGATTGTGTGGGTCCCAGGGTTTGCCTATAAATAGAACCTCTGGGCCCCTTTTACCCTTTTCACCCATTTCACTATCAAACTCAATTTCACTGTTCACTCCACGCCCTAAGCTACAAACACACAAGATTTAGAGTCCATTTCCTTTTTCACTTTTCACATCTGGTAATTTCATTTCCCTCCTTAGTCTTTAATTTTGTAATTATTTACTTTTAATTGATAGTTCTTACTTCTTCTTCTTCCTTACTCGATTTTAACTTCCACGGCCGCGATTGATTTTCCATGGTCAGCGGTGCATCAACCGCGACCACGATGGATTTTCTGCAGTCCACAATCACCAAGTTCAGAGAGATAACATATGAGGGTCTGCGAACGCAGTTGATTTTCCGTGGATAGTAGTGCAACTAACGCGGTCGCGCTGCTTTTTTCGCGATACGCGGTGCAATAGAATCAGAGGGTGGATAGTCTTATCTCCACACCTCCGCGGCTGTGATGCATTTTTCGTGGTCCGCAATGCAGCCTTCGTGGCCACGCTCCTTTTTCTACGATCCACGGTCTGCAATTTTTTTTCCCATGCACTGTAAATTGTTATGTTATTTTCTTCACTGCTTCTTCTAGCAACTAACAATGTTCAACTAATTATACTTGCAGACAATGGTTAAATCTAGAGAAAGTGGTGAAAAATAAAAAGGGAAAGCGGAGTTCTCCCGGGGCAGGGGACGAGGACCGGTTAAATTGACCCCAACGGTTCGGAAATCAATTGGGGAAATGAGGAAGAACATCAGAGCTGCAAATGGAGATGTTTCCCATTCTGAGGTAAGTGAGTATTTGCCCTCCGGGGAGGCCTCAGAATCTAACTCAGTGCCAGCATATGTACCCGACTTCCCAGAGAGACATAAGTTAAAAGATGAGCCCACACCTCCAGCTTCTCCCACTGCTCGTGCTTCTGAGGGCTCAGCAGAGAGCAATGATAGTTCAGCTTCAACCTCACCTACACCTTCGTCACCTGGACAAGATGTAAATGCGGGGGTATCGGATGAAGAGGGAGGGGTGAGACCCAAATCAGGGGTGTGGAAAGGACAAAAAACCCTGAAGTATGGCAAATGAGGTTTGTCGATGTGCTGGCATATCACAAGTTTAGGGAGTGGTGGCCTCAAAAGTCACTTATTTATGAGCGCCAGTTCATAGAGTAGGATCTTCTACCTTACAACCCCAATGTGAAGCAGCACTTCAATGATCGAGTTGGATGGGATTACTTCACTAGTAAGGTATCGGATGCTAATGAGCACCTTGTACTCACTATTATCAAGGCATAACAAAGTCAAGAGATATTGCTTCATTTCAAAACACAACACAATGGATCATATTCCTAAAAAAAGACTAACTACAACTGGTTCAAACAAAACCCTTGAAAAAGAACCGTGGCACAAAGAAAAACCAAGGGGGAATTACTACACTACTAACAAAGAAAATCCTTTTGTCCTTTTTTCTTTAGACTTAAATCCCTCAAGAAAATAGTCTAGGATATCCATCGTCGGGAAAAGTCCAATCTTTTAAAAAAATCCATTATTCAATTAAATTAACACAACTAAAATAGCATGGAAACTCACCCAGAAAATCTCCTCACCCCACACTTAAAGTTGTACATTGTCCCCAATGCATACCATACTAATAAAAGGGTAAAAGAAACTCCCTGGTAGGCTAAAGGCGGAAGCACTAGCAGCTCATGGGGTACTTAGACTTCTCCCAGGCTTGGTCCTTCGTGCGGGTACCTCACACTTTATTCCAACCATCTAGTTTGTTATTGTATCCTTCCAATAGCTTTACTTTCCATACTCCTAGAAAATCAAAAATCGACACTACAAAAATAATACAATAAAAAAAATAATAAATAAATAAATAAAAGAAAGCAGTAAAGTTGGGTTGCCTCCCAACAAGCACTTGATTTAACGTCGCGGCACTGCGCGAATCACTTTCTGCCTCCACTTTGCACTTATGAATCGGACCCCAAGTTTTGATTCTGCTCTATGATCATGCTCCTGGGGAGGTGGAATGAATCTGACTGGCCCACTAAAATAATGTAGTGTTCTGTACTTCTTGGCCATTAGATGAGGTGTGTAATTCCGACTTTCTGGCAAGAAGAACTCCAGAATGTAAGCACCTTGTTCCTCATTCCTTGACTCCTCAAGTGGCTCGGATGACTCTATTTCTATATCATCATCCAAACACAATGTTGAAAAATGCTTGAAGTGAGGACCAATGTGCTCAACTACATGAACATTAGGACTATCTACATTCTCAACATTAATGAAAATATAGTCAACTAAATATGTATCCTCCATATTCTTGGTTGATTCTAATATCTCTTCTACGACATCGGTATCCTCAAAATCTAGTTCGCTTGATTGTTGATGTTCTACTCTGGCCTTCTCTTCTAGATCATCCTCGTATTTTTTAAAATCCTCCAGTATAATAGCAATTTTTGTAGACAATTCATGCTCATATTGCCTAGTATCCACCATATCAACTTGTTGTGCTTTACAAGGTTCAATTAATTTATTCTCTTGAGCCTCCAAGTTGTGAATAGTTTCCTCTTGCCTTTGTATCTGCCGTGTTCTCTTATTATATAGTTCCATGCAATACTTTAACATATCTTTGATCTCTTTCCTATCATCATCCCT
Source organism: Nicotiana sylvestris (assembly GCF_000393655.2). NCBI lineage: Eukaryota > Viridiplantae > Streptophyta > Magnoliopsida > Solanales > Solanaceae > Nicotiana > Nicotiana sylvestris. The sequence continues at coordinate 151,972,351 of NC_091059.1, forward strand.
GAGTTCTTTGTTTCTATTAACTTCACACAAAAAAAAGAAGAACCATCAAAGTAAGGGGTTGGGGGAAGATAATAACTATAAGCACAACCATGAAAGTGACCATCTTGACCACCACACATACTCTCAGGAATATTTTGATAATTTTTCCCTGGGTGGTTTCCTTCACAATATGCATAAGGAGGATTAAAAGCAGAATTACCAATATCAAAATTCTAATAATTCCATGATGCCATGTCTCTCAGATAAAAAAAAATTAAAAATAAATAAATTATCAAATACACGAAAACAAAAATCACAGTTCAAAGTTGCAACCTAAAAATATGTACACTTACAGCTACACCGTTATTCCCCGGCAATGGCGCCAAAATTTGATCACCCCAATTATGCCTTATAAAAAGGATAAGCGGTCGTTGCAAATATAATCCGGTTTACAAGTTCGGAGTCGAATCCCACAGAGAACTAAGGCTTAGCTACAATTGTTCACTATCACCAAAAATACAAGCTTGAACAATTCCTAACTTATAGATATTAAGATTCTTGTTTTTAACTAACTAATTAACAAATTAAAATAGTAAATTAACAACTACAGATACTAAGGGTTAGAGACAAGATTAAAGAGGTCTAGAGTTATGATTTCCCCAATTGTCGGAATCCTTCCCGCTATGTCTTCTATAATTTCGCGTAAGTATTCTCTACTGATCATGAGCGCTCTGCATGTTGTAATTCTCTCCCGAGTAATTACGACAATTTACTAGACATACTCTCCTAAGTTACGCTAGTTGGCTTTAATTACAGCTCACTTAGATCGCACCCAAGGTTTCGTTATCCTTAATCTCACCTTTAAACCCTTGGTTATTGTTTCCTCACATATGTCGGGAGTGATGTTGTTCAACAACTACCTACATATGCACTCTCTCCCGAGTAATACATACTAAATAGGCACAGCTAATTGAGGTCCCTTCAATCAACTACAAAAATAATATAGTTGAACAAATAGAGAAAATACTACGGCTCAATTATATAAAAACATAACAAGAATTTATCCTACAAAAGGTTCCATCAAAACCCTAGATAACAAATTAGTTATTCATAATAGTATGTAAAACTACAATACTAAAAGTCATAACCAACAATGAAAAATAGGAAGAGGAATGAAAAACTCGTAGAAGAATTCCCCGCCATACTCCTATTGTGTCTCTGCCTCCTTAGGTTGAATCTGTGTCAAAAGTATGTCTCACTCCTCAAACTACCATTTTTCCATGTATATATACCAAGTAGGGTTGGTCCCAAAAAATTTCACCTTTCGAAAAAAACACTTTCCCGGATTTGACTAGCGCGGCCGCGCTTGTGACTACGCTAGTGGCCGCACATATTGCCCAGTATTCTGCTTGACGAGCGCGGCCTGAGCGTGGACGCGCACTTTTCACGTTGTTCTATTGAGAATTTGGAAAAACGTAAAACATGAAAGTTGTAGCCCTTTAAGTTAGATTTCCAACAATATAGTGTGGAGCCCAAATGGAGTTCCGAGTTAAAAGTTATGTGCATTTTACTAGACAATATACAATATGCCTACTTGATTCGTCGTTCGTTCTTAACTATCATTCGTTGATCCCCGAACACGATCCTGGCTTAATTCCTTGGGTTTTTACTCAGACTTCAAAGCTCCAAATCATGTGAATTCATTCCTTAACATCTATATAGCTCAGAATCACTCCTATAAGACATAAAACACACAGTTAGTGCAAACCACTAGCGGTTAAAGCTCAAACTCAATTAAAGTGCAGTAAGTTAGAGTGTAATAAGCGACTAAAATATGTAATTATAGTCTATTATCACATCCCGCTCGTGGTTGGCATCATACCTCGCTCTCCCTAATACCACTCCAGCATGGTTGACAATAGGGGTTCCTATCTTAAGGAACAACCTGAACTTTGAGGCAAAAGGTTGGGAGACCTTTGTGTGCAGCAGGCTAGACCCCATTACTCATGAAAACACCTTGCCGGTCTCCCGGGCGATAATAGTGGCAGCTATTATGGAGGGGTTCCTGATCAATGTCGGGAATATCATGTCTAGGGTGATCACTAGAGTGGTCAATAAGGGTGATAGACCGTACCCCTTCCCGAACTTCCTCACCATGTACTTCGAAGATCAGGAGGTGGAGAAAAGAAATTTTGATGTCAAGGTAAAACCCAAGATGCCCTTTTCATGGTACAACCTTAAGGGTCCAAACAACCCCAAATCCAAGGGATAAGGCAAAGCTACTACTTCTACTGACAAGTCTGAAGAGCCAGTAGTGGTAGTCACTCCTTCACAGCCGCCCACTACCATACCAGATCCTGCCTCTGGACTATCTACTTCCAGGCCTTCAGAAATTCCATCCTTCTCATCATACTCATTCACTGCCCACAGATTGAGCCAAACATTCTCCAGTATCAACAACTGGATGCAGACAACAACTTCTAAGCTGTCTGTGCTATCTAGTTCAGTGGCAGTCCAGTTAGTGCCCCCACAACTACAGGTGCCAGCTTCGGTAGAGGAGTCTCTCAAAAAGCTTCTAGACAACCAGAAGAAGCTCCTAGAGAACCAAAAGATTATCACGGGTGCTCTTGCAGATCAAGGAAAACACTTCAAGAGCTGAGCAAGTACACAAAGAAGCTGAAGAAGACTCGGGCCTTGAAGGAGTTTGTGAAGGAATTGAGGGGGGGTGGAGAAGATGAAGGCAGCAGACCACTTACCACTGGATTTGCTATTATAGGACCTGCCTCCAGCAGCTTAGACAGAGCAGGTCCAGCAGCAGGATATTGCGAGAGAGCCCAAGAGGAGGAGAATAGTACCCAAGATCGATGATGTAGAGATTCAATTGGAGGAGCCGGAGGGAGGTGCCTTTAGCCAGCCACAGGCCCTAGAGCAAATAGAGGATCCAGGGACCCAGCCACATGACCCCATGCAAACGGAGGATCCATATGGAGTTTTCTTTACTCTCTACCCTTCATTTTGAGCTTATTTTTGGTTAGTTAGCATTGAGGACAATGCTAGATTTCATTTGAGGGGGTGGACCTACTTTGATGATTTGGTAGTTGGTTTGTAATTATGATACTATTTTCTTTCTTCATGCTTATTTTTTTTTCACTTTTGGTATGTATATAACTTTACCTTTTATTTCACTTCTCATTATTTTTCGATCTTGGTATGTATATAAAGTTACTCTCTCATGTATATATTCATTCCCTCTTATGTATATTCATCTAAACCCCATATTGTACATATTTAGTTTACTTTCTGCATTTACTTCATAGCTTCTTTTGCAATTTCCCTTAATAGTATAGCTTCTTTCTTCATTTAATAGCTTCTTTTTCAGTTTGTAGCTTCTTATTTTACAAATTTCAATGATCAATAAGCCTTTGGTTTTCTTAATGCCACGGTTCTTTCCAAAGGTGGAGTTTGTATGAACCGGGTGGCTATTCCCGATGATAGATGGCATGACAACCTTCTTAAGGGTTTGAGTCTATTTTTCTTTTCGTTTTTGTGTAAATAGTAGTTAGTGAGTAATGGTGCCTTAGGCAAAGATTCACTTGGGCCTAACACATTTACCTTTGACCTTATGGTTAAAAATAAATTATTGTATATAGGATGGTGATAGTTGTGATCTTGAGACTCTTGTGTTGACTAAACAATCATCGAGTGGTTTCTAGGAACCATTTGTGTTGCTCGCATCTTAGCTAAGGTTGTTGTGGGCCCCTGACTCTATTTATATAGAATTCCTATAGCTTGTGTGCTGAGGTTTTGATTTGCAAGTCCAAGTCCCATACCAATAAGTCTAGAACTTGCCTTGAATGTTTGTCTAGGCGAAATCCTAAGTGTAGCTCGACTTGACAAGTGATTATAGGCTCACATTGATCCCAATTGAGACTTGAAAACATCCATAGCATACCAATGATGATATCCCTATTCAACCACATTGAGCCATAGCCCTTATTCTTTCAATAACTATGATACAAGCCTTTATCCATTCTAAAATGATCCTCTCTTGGCACCCTATCTTTCCTTAGCACAAGGCAAAAGCATAAGTTTAGGGGAAGATACGAGGAATGCAAAAGTGATAAAAGGTATAAAATGAAGAAACGAAAAGGCAAAGAAAAAAAAGAAAAAGAAAAGCCAAAAATTTAGAAAGAAAGTGAACAATGTAGAAGAAATGAAGGGAGTCAATAAAAGCAAAAGATGAAAGGCATGGAAAGATTAGAAAGGAGAAAAAGGATTGAAATGAACAACAAAGAGTGACAGTGTGTCTCTCTAACCCCTAAATAAGAAGTGAATGACTCAAAAAGTCAAGAAAATGTGTGCTAAAATGAAGTGCTTAAGGGAAGATGAAACCTTGTTAGCTGAAACGTAAAAGAAAGAACACAAGATTTAACGTAGTTCGGATCAAAATAATCCTACATCCACTGGAGAACAGTTTCCTTTTTATTATTAACAAAGGAAGGGGAGAGTTCCCAATTACACTTAAGAGAATTTCTCTCTTAACTCTCTACTCACTACAATGTATTGTATTATTTTTGGGATGGTTTCTACAAATGAAGGAGTGCATCTATTTATAGAGGTAAAGACCTCCTCTTGATGTCATTGGTGACATCAAACTACCTCCTCTTGATGTCATGGGTGACATCAAAGGAGGAAGCTTCCTCCTAGCATCCACACCAACTCTTTCCACCAACTCTTCCAATTGGCATGCCATTGTTGACTAAACATAAACCAACATTTTCAATCTCCACCTTGGTTTGCGTTTCGAGCGTGTGAACAACTCTGGCCAAAACTTCTAAGCTTACTGGGCAACCCCGTTGTAAGAAACAAGAAGAATCAAACCATTGTTGAACATACCACCTCCACCTAGCAACTGTTCTCTTCGGAGTTGCATCAGTTGATGCACACCCCCGCCAAGTCCTTGCAGTGTGCAAACTTAGCGAGCGGGACTATCTTGGTCAACATGTCTGCAGCATTATCGTCTGTGATAACCTTCACGACCTTGATAGTTCCCTCATCAATAACATCTCGAATAAAATGAAATCTGACATCAATGTGTTTAGTGCGCTCATGAAATCTCTGATTTTTCATTAGATGAATAGCACTCTGACTATCACATCTAAGAGTTGATTCCAGCTGAACCAAACTCAATTCCGCTACTAAACTTTTCAACCAGATAGCTTCCTTTACCGCCTCCGCTGCTGCCATGTATTCTGCTTCTGTCGTAGACAAAGCGACAATCGACTGCAAAGTCGACTTCCAACTGACGGCACTGCCAACGAGGGTAAAGATGTATCCAGTTGTGGACCTTCTTCTGTCAAGATCTCCTGCATAGTCAGAATCCACATAACCGAGAATTGAAATACCTGTACCACTTTTTCGAAAGGTAAGACCAACACCAGAAGCTCCTTTGAGATATCTCAATATCCACTTGACAGCTTCCCAATGCCTCTTTCCTGGGTTGGACATGTATCTACTTACCACACTTACAGATTGAGCAATATCTGGACGTGTGCATACCATAGCATACATAATACTACCAACTGCACTGGCATAAGGAATCTTTGACATATGCTCCACCTCATCCTCGGACTGAGGCATTTGTGACTCTGAAAGTTTAAAATGAGGAGCTAATGGTGTACTTACAGGCTTGCACGTTTGCATATTGAATCTCTCGAGAACCCTTTCAATATACCTCTTCTGAGAAAGATGTACAACATCGTCTTCTCTTGAAATCTCCATACCAAGGATTTTCTTTGCAGCTCCTAAATCCTTCATGTCAAATTCCTTACTCAATAGTTTCTTCAAAGCATTTATCTCTGTAATGTTGTTAGCAGCAATAAGCATATCATCAACATACAACAGTAAATAAATCATTGAGTTACCAGACATCTTCTTGTGATACACACAACTATCAAATGCACTCCTTGAGAATTCATGTGTAGTCATGAATGCATCAAACCTCTTGTACCACTGTCTAGGGGATTGCTTCAAACCATACAAAGACTTCTTTAGTTGGCATACGTGATCTTCTTTTCCCTCAGCTAGGAAACCTTCAGGTTGATCCATATAGATTGTCTCTTCTAGATCACCGTGTAAGAAAGCAGTTTTGACATCAAGCTGTTGAAGCTCCAAGTCAAATTGTGCAACCAATGCTAGTAGCACGCGAATTGAGCTATGCTTCACGACCGGAGAGAAAATCTCATTGTAGTCAATTCCCTCCTTTTGGCTGAAACCTTTTGCAACCAATCTCGCCTTGAACCTAGCATCTTCCACTTCAGGAATTCCCTCTTTCTTTCGGTAGACCCACTTGCATCCAACTGTCCTCTTCCCCTTTTGTCTTTTCACTAAGACCCATGTCTGATTCTTGTGAAGAGACTCCATCTCTTCAGTCATGGCTAACCGCCATTGTGCGGCATCCTTGCAAGAAGTTGCTTCAATATACGAGGAGGGCTCCAGATCTTTAATCTCTTCTTGTGCAGCTACGAACGCATATGCAATCAAGTTTGCTTGATTTATAAGGCGTTCCGGTTCTCGTGTCTGCCTCTTCTCCCTCCCCTTCGCAATTGTGTATGGTTCATTGACAGCAAGTTCTTCAACGCCTACATCTTCTGACTCATCTTTAACCTGAGTCTCTTGATCCTTTTCCTTGGCAAGCTCCACCGGAAGCTCCACCTGCTCGTTGTTCTTGTTTCCTGAAAACTCCACGGAAACTTTACGGGGATCAAGTATAGAGGATTCATCGAAGGTGACATCTCTACTAACTATAAATTTGAGTAAAGACAAACACCAAAGTTTGTACCCTTTTACTCCATCCACATACCCTACGAATATGGCCTTCTTAGCCCTTGGTTCAAGCTTTCCTTCATTAACGTGATAATAAGCTGGACACCCAAATACTCGTAAGTATGAATAGTTAGAGGGTTCACCTGACCATACCTCATTCGGAGTCTTAAAGTCAATTGCCGATGCTGGAGATCGATTGACAATATGAGCAGCAGTGTGAACTGCTTCAGCCCAAAATACTTTGGACATTTTGGCTTGTAGGAGCATACAACGAGCCTTTTCAAGAAGAGTTCTGTTCATTCTCTCGGCAACTCCATTCTGCTGTGGGGTATGCCTGACAGTCCTATGTCTTGAGATCCCATGAACCTTGCAGAATTCATTAAACTCTTCATTGCAAAACTCCAAGCCATTGTCTGTGCGAAGATACTTGATTTTCCGCTCCATTTGATTTTCAACCAAAATCTTCCACTCTTTAAATGCTTCAAAAGCATCACTTTTTGCCTTCAAAAAATACACCCAAACCTTTCGTGAGAAATCATCAATAAAAATGAGAAGATACCTCTTTCCGCCCTTCGATGGAAGTTTAGAAGGACCCCATAAATCTGAATGGATGTAGTCTAGCACTCCTCTTGTCTTGTGTTTGCCAGTGCTGAAGCTGACCTTCTTCTGCTTCCCTAGAACGCAGTGCTCACAGAAGTCAAGCGTGCTGATCTTCTCACCTTCCAAAAGTTTACGATTGCTCAACATCTCCAGTCCACGTGCGCTCATATGACCCAGTCTCATGTGCCATAGTCTTGCCTTGTCATCATTAGATAACTGCACTGTAGATGCATTTGCAGAGCCAACAATGGTGCTTCCGGCCAATGTGTAAAGGCCGTTCTCCAGCTTGCCTTTCAGCATGACTAAAGAACCTTTAGTCACCTTTATAGTTCCTGCTTCGCTCATGTACCTGTAGCCTTGTTCATCCAGAGTACTCAGGGAGATAAAATTCTTCTTCAGATCAGGAACATGACAGACTTGTGTAATAGTCCTCACGACTCCATCATGACAGCGAACCCGAACTGAGCCAATGCCAACTATTGCACAAGTTGCATTATTGCCCATTACTACGGTTCCTCCACTTTTCTCATAGCTACTAAACCAGTCTTTTCTGAACGTCATATGTAGAGTACAAGCAGAGTCTAACACCCATTTGTTTCCATAACTACTATTATTATTACACGATGTTGTTAGTACATAATCCTTATCAAAATCATGTACCTATTCAACTGTAGATGCACTCGCCTTTTCCTTGGACTTTGACATTGGGCAATCTCGTTCAAAGTGCCCCTTCTTAACACAACCCCAACACTCTATATTCTTCTTGTTCACACGAGACTTTGATCTGTGCTTTGATTTGCTCTTTCCCTGGTGGCTAGTCCGGTCTCACAAAGAGCCCACTTGCTTGGTCATCTCTATCTCCTTCAATGTGCCTCCACATATCACTAAAGTTAAGTGACTGCCGCACTTGCTCAAGCTTGATAGGCTCCTTGCTATACATCATTGAATTCTCAGTATCATGATATCCTGAAATCAATGAAAATAGCAAAGCACATACAAGCATATCCTCCTCCTTTTTATTTCCTGCAATCTGTAAGTCCATGACAAGTTTATTGAACGTATCTAAATGATCTTATAACGAAGTACCTGAGCCCATCTTAAATGTGTGAAGACGCCATTGTAACAACATCCTTGTTGTCACTGATCGGTCTTGGTATAGCCCTTCTAGCTTTTCCCATAACTGTTTGGCCGTCTCTTCGGTACCCATACTCACTTCACAAAGCACGTTAGGTGCAAGGGATAGTTGGATTGCACTCAATGCATCCCCTTCAGTCTTCTCCTTGTCGGGAGTTGATATATCCTTAGAATACGTTCTGTCAATAGAATGGATTGAACCTTCCCTCTGCAGTAATGCCATCATCTGGATCTTCCAGATATTGAAGTTGTTGCGTCCACTGAATCTATCAATTTCAAACTTCATGGAACTCATCTTTGCTTGTTCTTCCTCCTTGGATCGTTAAAGAATCATGTTGCTCTGATACCAATTGTTAGCGGAAACGTAAAAGAAAGAACACAAGATTTAACGTGGTTCGGATCAAAATAATCCTACGCCCACCAGAGAACAGTTTCCTTTTTATTATTAACAAAGGAAGGGGGAGTTCCCAATTACACTTAAGAGAATTTCTCTCTTAACTCTCTACTCACTACAATGTGTTGTATTATTTTTGGGATGGTTTCTACAAATGAAGGAGTGCATCTATTTATAGAGGTAAAGACCTCCTCTTGATGTCATTGGTGACATCAAACTACCTCCTCTTGATGTCATGGGTGACATCAAAGGAGGAAGCTTCCTCCTAGCATCCACACCAACTCTTTCCACCAACTCTTCCAATTGGCATGCTATTGTTGACTAAACATAAACCAACACTTTCAAACCTTTTTATACCAATATATCCTACCCTGAACCAAAAGCCTTCATTACATCCCCACAAAAGCCCTACATGATCTTGAGATGGGTGAGCTTACATTAGTGGTGACTTACATAAGGGGCAAGCTTATGGTACTTAGAGCCGGACTTGTGACCTTCCTTTGAGAGAGATGAGTGTGTTTTCCATAACCCTCGTTCTGAGTGATATAATCTAAAAGTGAGGTTTGCTTATGGAGAGTTGAGGAGTATGAGTTTGGGTTCCACAACGACCAACAGAAAGAGTTTCCTTGATGAGTTGAGACAACTCTTGATGCTTTTGTGTCGCACTAAAGCCATGGTGCTAAAAACGTTGAATGTTGTTAATGATGCATTTGAATTGAGGGTACTTGTTGTGATTCTTGATGAGGTTACTTTAGGACAACTGAATTTTCCTTTCTTTTATCTTGAGGAGGTGAGAATTACTTTGTTTGCTTGAGGACAAGCAAAAGCTTAAGTTTGGGGGAGTTGATAACTAGGGATTCTAGTATATTTTATGCTCCTTTTTGCTTGAGTTTTAGATTAAAAGTATGTACAAATATTTTCAAAAACTAACTTATTGTGCTTGTTTGTAGTGTTTGTTCAAAAAGAGACAAGAAAGTCAAAATCAGCTCAAAAAGGAGTGAATGCTCAAGTCAAAGCTGAGTCAACTGAGTGTTACAATGGAAAATCAACCGCAAACGCGGAGGACCCACCGCTGAGGCGGTCTTGATCTCGCGGTGGCAAAGATCAGAGATCTGCATTTTTTGGGACTTCAAGTCATCGCTGATTGCGGTAATTTTGTGCGGCAGCAGTGCCTCTACCGCGACAACGGTCCTTTTATCATGGTCAGCGGAGGAGAGATTCAGAGAGTCTGAAGTTGAGCTGAGAGTTGAGGACCATGGTCCGCGCTTGATTTTATGCGGTCGTTGTAGCCTCACCGCTGCATCGGTCCATTTTCCGCTATCAACGGTTCCTCCGTCAGGGGTATTTTCATCCGAAAAATTTAGTTGTGTATAAATACTTCTTTTTCAGATTTTTAGGTCATCTTATCTTTAGCTGAGCACGTGAACTACCTACTTTTGCCTTTTTTGAGTAATTTTAGAGCTTATTTAACAATTAGTCTTAGACTTTTATCTTGTAATTAATTTTTATGGGTTATTCTTCATCTCAATCTTTGATTTCTTCAGTTATTATAAGTAGCTAGACCCATTAGCTAGGGTTGTGGCTCAACCCTAGTCTGGGTATTTAATGGGTCTCCTATTTTAAGGTTTAGATGTTTATGGTTGATTGATATTTGACCTGATTTGTGCGTTTTATGTTGAATTGGTGGTTGCAAACACTAATTTGTGCCTTTTTGACTTAGGCTCTTCTTGAGAAAGAGAGCTTAAGTCTAGGAAATTCAGGTCAACAAGGAATTTTGGTGTATTCAAGAGATTGATAGCCCCAATTAAAGGGTTAAACCTACAGATAATAATACCCGACTTGAGCCAACTTTGATTGCACAAATTGAACACCCAATTGGGCTTGAGAAAGCCAATTAGGGTAAAGTCACTCAAACTACCGAGAGGTATAGAGTGAGTAGTTACGTGCATTGGCTATATCATGATCCCAACTATAATATTATTTCCCTAAGTTCTAGATCCCTTAGATACTCACCTAGGAGTAAGTCACTTCCCTAGTGCCTCTTTATCAATTTAGAAAACCTTACAAAAATATCTACTTAGCTTAATTTCTTGCATCATTAGTATAAAATTAAAAATAGAAAACAAACAAAAGAATGATTGGAAGTGCAATCAAGAGCACTACATATTGCTACATTAGATAGGAATCCAACTCCAAATACATCTTAGCTCCCTATGGATTTGATCCCAATCTCGGGTAAAAGTTGCATCGACCGCTCTTGCCACTCTATAGTAGTGTAGGGTTGGCTTCAATCAAAGAGTGTAAAGCACGAAGGGTGATGTCGTGCATGATTTGAGAGTGAGTGTTAATGCAAAAGGATGATATCGTGCCGATATTGTGAGTGTTAATGCACGAATGATGATGTCGTGCCGATATTGTCAGTGTTAATGCACAAAGGGTGATGCCGGGACAATATTGTGAGTGTTAATGCACGAAGGATGATGTCGTACCAATATTGTGAGTGTTAATGCACAAAGGATGATGTCGTGCCGATATTGTGAGAGTTAATGCACGAAGGATGATGGCGTGCCATAACTATTGTAAGCACGTGATTTTTGCCCTATATGAGAATTACTCCCAAAAAATTCAAAAATAAAGTAATTTTTCTTGGTGTGCAATTTTGTGATATTTTGTGATATTTTTGAATAATTATTTGTATTTATCTGTGCATGTTTATTTGCTAAATTAATAAAAAATACAAAAATATGTCGCATTTTGCATATAGGATTTAATTCTACAATTGTTTAGTAATTAAATTTGTTTTACAAAAATTAAAAATTACAAAAATAGGCATCGTTTGCATTTTTAGCATTTAATGTCCAAATATACAATTTTATGCTTAATTAATACTTAATTGTGCGTTAATTGTTATTGGGAATTAATTTGCACTTTTATAACTTAATTTAGTTCTTAATAATAGTTTAAGTATTTTTATAATTTAGTTTTAGAAAAATAAAAGAAGAAAAGAGAGCGAAAATATAAAGAAAGTCGGAATTGGACCTCTTCTTCAATTTCAAGCCACAGGCCCAAAAAATGGCCCAATCTTCTCTACGACCCAGTCCATTTCGAACTGGGTCGACCCAGTCCATAACCCAAAAGACCCAAACCCCTTTTGTCTTACATTTTACAACACAAAACAAAAGAAAAAAGAAGAAAAAACCCTAAAAACTAAGGAAAGCATCCGCCCCCCCCCCCCATATTCTCCTTCTTCTTCCTCACAACTCCAAAGCACAACCATGGCTGCCTTTGACCCCACTCCCTCTCATCCAAACACCATCAACAAACAGTTCGTCATGACCAAACGACCCCAAGAACCATAGCTACTGCTGTCCGCGTAGCTATCTCTGCGTCGTCACTTCATCTTCTTCGTCTTTCGTCAAGCTCGAGCTTGAGCTCGACATCCATGGCTGCCCAGTTCCACCAAGCAGTCCGCCATTGCCTTCGTCGACCGCTCGCTTCCATGGCAGTTGATTCCGCGTCAGTTTCTGCTGCTTCATCGTCCAAACCCCCGCCATGTTGCTGCTGCTCGTAACCATGGCTGCCTAGTCGTGGTAGTTGTTTCCGTCCCCTCCATCGTGCTGCTGCTACCGTTGCTAGTTCGCCGGAGTTGGGTCGTCGTTGCTGCTGCCGGCGCTGCTGCTTCACATTCCATGCTTCGGCTCTTGCTTCGTCTTCTTCGTTATGTCAAAGTTTCGTTGGTTTCATTTAGAGTTCGTTCGATGTTCGTCGTTGGTCATTTACGGTTAGTTGTTCTACGTTTTATTTTTGTCCATATTTTTGTTTGATATTTTCCAAATCCAAACTCGTTAAATGATTCAATTCTTGTCTTGTTCGTTGTTCATCGTTGAAATAATTTTCTAGTGTGTTCATGTGTTTGATTGAATTAATTTTCAGATTTCAAATGGAAAGTTAATTAATGGTTCTTCATGTTTATTTCATGTTTGTTTTATTGTTTAAGTAAGAATTTGTTAGTTTGATGTTTGTTAGATTCAAATTGAAATTTAATTAATTGTTTCTTCAATTTGTTTCATATGTTTATGTATTGTTCGGAATTGTTAATATTGTTAAGTTCAAGCTTAAGTTCATAATTGTTTATTCGTCGATCTTGTTATTCGTCTAAAACGAATTTAGTTGTGTTAAAGGAATATGTTGGTTTAATCGTTTAAATCCATCATGTTTGTGTTAAAATAGATTCATTCATGTTCATACTTTGTTTGGATGATCTTGAATCCGAATTTTGTATAGTTTGATTTCTTGTTTACCATTTATGATTATTGCTTGAATTGTTCTCATAATCTTGTTTAAAGTTTAATATAAGAATTGTTTGTTGTAATGTTGTTAGAGTTGATTTTAAGTTCAATATGATTGAATTTAGAAATCTTCATACTTTGTTTGTTGTTGTTGTTGAATCCGAAAATAGAATTGTTTGTTGCCAAAATATTGTTCAATCAAATTTTAGTTGTTCTTTGTTGTTCAATTTGTGTTCATGTGATTTGTTGTTGAAATGTTGTTAAAATCGTGTTCATGTGATATTGTTGTTATGATGTTCATCCATGTTCATATTGTTGTTTGAACATTGTTAGAAATTGATCATATTGTCTATATTTTGGTTAAGTTTGATTAATTGATGTGTTATAGCTGATGGGTAGTTTGGTAAATTTGTAGTACGTTCAGGGGTAGTTGGGGTAATTTCAGTAGGGTCGGAGGGGGTAGTTTAGGAATTGCACATTTTGTAATTGTTTATTTGAAGCATGGGGGACAAAATGAAATGGGTTGGGTTGTGATATGATTATTTAATATAAAGGGGGGACAAGATTTAAATTAAAGGGGAATCTTGCATTATTTTAAATAAAGCATGGGGGACAAAATATAATGGGGTGGTGTGATATGTTTATTTAATGTAATGGGGATGAGTGGAAAGATAATGGGTTGGGTAGAGAAAAAGTATTGATTTTAATTAATTAAAAGGTTTATGGGATGTGTTATATATGTGAAGTCTTGAAGACAAATGAGAAGATAAAAAGAATACAGAGAGAACAAGAATACAGATAGAGAGAAAAAAAACGGACAGAGACTAGAAGAGAGAAAAATTCCGAAAAATATTTAAGCTTTCAAAAATAAAAATAAAAGCTAAAAAATCTACTGCTTTCTTTCTTTGTTTGAAATTAGTATTAATGGTTGTTGTTTCATTTAAAGCTTAAAGCTTTTGTTTTTGGGATTACTACTCCACCGGTCTGTTACTGGGTTGTTACTGTTGCTGGGCAGTTGTTGCTATTGCACTGTTATTACTGTTGCTGATTTTCATCTTCATTTTCTTTTGCTTCCAATATCAGGTACATATCTTTTAAACTCATGTTGTGAAGAGCTTCAACATGGCAAGTAAATGAAGTTTGGAATTATAAGGATGTCTTCTACTCATTTAAATTTTATTAGTTTAAATTTCAGTTTTGTTTTAGTTGGTTAATATAGTATTAAATCAATTAGTAGATTAGTTCTCTTTCTTAATAACTAATGGCTTAGTTATTTTAGGAACGCGATCAACTCATTTCTTTTAATATATGAAATAATGTCAATGATTTTTTTTACAAAATATAGAGTTAAGTGTTTGCAAATAGTCGCATAGGCAGAGAATAAGAATTGGTTTATTTATCTCAAACTCAATCTTTGTAAACAAATTAACCAAACAATTATAACTTTGGACTAAAAACAAGTATATGAGAAGGATATGGGATTTACAAGCACGAATTGCAACATTTTATGTCAAGGATATGTAGAAATAGAATTCGCATTAAATGTAACAAATAAAAATTCTTCAGAAACTATTAATTTGTTTATCAAATTAATTCTTTTTCCAGTTTTATATGCGATTCAATTTTTGGATATGTTAATGTTGTATCCACGATAAAAATGGTAGTATTTTTAGTTACATGTTGTTTGTTTCTTTTTCATATCATTAATTCTTTAAAATTTGAATAGTTTTGAGGTATATAATTCATACGCGTAAAATAAGACTTGTAGCAACGCCTAATAAATTTTGAATTCTTTGTCAAGAAATTTGGTGGCATCCCAATCGGTAATTCTCCACGATTCTTACATTTAAAAATAGATGGATGCAATAAACATTTATGGAAAATCTATACTACTATTAAGAATCTTTTGCGTGATTAGGGATGCGTTCGCGTAACCTGATTATATTTCTAAAAGCAATTCGGATTATGCGTTCGCGCAACTTCGAACGAACATTTAATAAAAGGGGGCTCTTCGGAGAATATCAATATTAATTTCATATAACTCGAGATGTGCGGTTCAATATTTAATTATACAAGAGCGACGAACGTTCTTAATTTTATTTTTAGCACAATTTCGAACTTAAGTCTTTTTTTATATAATAAAAAATTTCGAAAAAAAATAAATAATAATTATTATATTGTGTATACGTACGCGTGACACGATTTTCACGTTAAAAAATATTAATATATAAAACGAATACACGTACGCGTGATTCGATTCGAAGAAGGGTCTTTAATTATAAACAATTTAAATAGAAGCGGTAACAATAAAATCATGCAATAAAAATGTATTTAATAAATCAAAATAATCAAGCCAAATATAACAGTTGAGCGACCGTGCTAGAACCACGGAACTCGGGAATGCCTAACACCTTCTCCCGGGTTAACAGAATTCCTTATCCGGATTTCTGGTTCGCAGAATAATAAACAGAGTCATATTCTCCTCGATTCAGGGATTAAAATTGGTGACTTGGGACGCCTTAAAATTCCCAGGTGGCGACTCTGAAACAAACAAACAAATCCCGTTTCGACTGTCCTTTAATTGGAGAAAACTCCCTACGCACCCTCGCGGGGGCGGAAAAAGGAGGTGCGACAGCTCTGGCGACTCTGCTGGGGACTTAACCCAGAACCACTGGTTCAGGGTTCAAGAATTCGAGCTTAAAATAATTGTTATAGTTGGCTTTATTTATTATCTGATTTTTTTACATGATATATGCCCAATGTGCTAAATGACACTTTTACCGCTTTAATATTATTTGAATTATGAATATATACAACTGCTACGAAACCCCCTTCTTTCTGAGTCTTCTAAATTTATGGTGCACACGTGCGCGTGGCCCACCTTTCTGTTAAAGTCATACCAAATAAGACGAAGTTGGGACAAGTAACTAGGCCGGGTAGACTTTCGTGCTCCCGGTACGTTGCCCCCGCTTCGGCTCAAACTGTCCGTTTGGGTAAGCCAGGGCTAGATCAATATGCCTCAGGTTTTTTCACTTAGAATAACTCAGCTTCATGCCGGATCCCTAGTAGGAGCGATTGTTTGCATCACGTGCATTTGACTTTGGAGACTCAACACAGGGGTTGGGTCTGTCTAGGACAGGTGTACCAAAAAAAAATGACCATCCTGATGCATCTTACTTGCTGCTACTTGCGCATTTATTTGATCCGGATTTGTGTGTTGACTGACTTTTGAATATCATGAATAATATTTTAAAATTGAAAAAAAAGAAATAGCGGTTAGGGAATTGACTGTTTATTTTTGAAAAAAAAACCAATGCCCAAATACTGTCAAAACTCTGCCGAAATTTTGAGAAAATGAAAAAAAAATGTCTTATTAGTTTGTTTTATTAAAACCAAAGAAAAAATAGAAAGAAAAAAAATCGTTGTTTTGTCTTATTTTTCAAAAAAATAAAAAATAAAAAAAAGAAATATATATATATATATAAAGGAAAATAGTTTGTCTTCCCCTGAAAATGACAATGAAAAAGAGTCTTACTTTTAAAATAGTTTTTTTTATTCGTTTCTGAAAAATTCAAAATAATAAAATAAAAAGAGTCGCGTTGAAAGTGGTTTTATTATTTGTTGCAAATATATATATATATATATATAAATCCAAAAAGTTTTTCTTTATTTCCAAAAATGTATATATATCTTTATTTGTTGCAAAAATATTTGTCCTGCCAAAAAGTCTAGAAAAGTTTTTTTTAGACTCCCAATTTTCAAAACAAAAAATCCAAAAATATTTTCCATTATTGACTTCTTTAAGAAAGTCTTTTTAATTATTAAAATATATATATATATATATATATATATATATATATATATATAATAAAATAAAACAAATTCGAAAATATTTTCCTTCTTCTTTAAAAATTGAAAAGAAAATTCAAAATTCAAAAAAAAAATATTTTTTTTAGAAAGCATTTCATTTATTAAAGGTAAAATTCCAAAAAAAAATATTTTCTTTCTTCTTAGAATAAGAAAGAACAAAAAAAAAATCTTTCTTTTACTTTTGAAATTCTCAAAGTTCAAATCAAAAGAAAATGAATTCTTAGAAGTCTTTCTTTCAAAAAGAAAATCAATCTAAAATTCAAAAAAAAAATATATACTTCATTTCTTCTTTCAAAGCAGTTCTTTTACAAATTCAAAATAATAATAATTTAAAATTAGTTTACTTACTTTATTCATGACCTGCCCGAACTACGCGGGTTTGATTCTCACCGGATGTGAGATACGTAGGCAACCCTCATCGGGTCCAACCCCCATTTTTGCTAAAATAGCCAAAAACCAATAAATAAATAAAAAACATGTCAAAATTTTAATTTTTTTCATAAATAAGTCGGGCAGTGTCCAGCCTCCACTTTTTGCTAAAACAAAATAGCCAAAAAAAAATATGTCAAATTTTAGTTTTGTCATAAAGAAGTCGGGTGACGCTGTTTTATCAAGACATAGCCGAATGTTCCCGAAAGGGACGCTGGAAGGCTGACTTTGCATAAACAGCCACCTTTGGGTCATTTTTTAAAATTTGGTTCAGTTGACCCACACAGCCTTAAAAAATCTTCGTCCCCGAGGCGCTGAAGGGCCGTGTTGCAACACCTGGTTTTTATTGTAATTTGAAAAAAAAAACAAAGAGTCAACGGTCAGGTGAATTTTTTTTAGTCAAAAATAAGTCGAGCTAGCTTCGACAGTGTCTTAAACCGTTCTTGCCAAAATAGCCTTAGAGTATCTTTCAGTTGTCGAAAGGCTATTTTCGTAAAAGAACGAACAAGTTTGTAAAGTGTCAAAATAATCCTCCCCGGCCTCAAAATTCATGTGCCACATTTGCAAAAATAACCGTTTGGTTGCATTTGTCAAAACGGGGAAAGGAAGCTGACCTTTTTGTTTTGAGGTTATAAATCTTTTGATTAGAATATGTGGGTCGTTTGATTTTCAAGTTTGTAGGTCATCTTTAAACCTTTGAAATCCAGTTGTTTTATTATGAAAATTGATAATTCCAAAGAAAAAATGTGTTTCATTGTTCTTACCCAGTCTATTGGTCCGAACTACGCAAGGTCTGATTCATGCGTGGTCATGATACGTAGGCAATCTCCATAAGATTCGACCACAACAAAAAAATGAAAAAGAAAAAATGAAAAAAAAGAAAAAAAAATCAAAAAAAAAGAAAGAAAATGAAAAAAAAGATGTTGTTAATAATGGGGACCAACTGAGTCCATTCTAACCTGTTTTGTTTTGAATCGCAAAGAAAGAAGGTGGTTGGTTTGTGGTAAGCCGGAAATACAAGACCCAGAAGCACACTTTGCGGGGATCAGGCATGATAACAGAAGCACTCGAATCTTATTGGGACTTGTTGACTAAGGTTGATGATATCGAAGTTGGAAATGGGCTGGACAATACTGATGCAAAGCTCAGTGGCTAAAGATGTCAATTTCGATAAAGTGGGAGGACGCTCCATTCCTTGGTTAGCAAAAGAGAAGCTTGTGGTGGCTTATTTTGTTGTCATTTCTATTGTCCGGATTATTATTAGGGTTGTAATCCGAATATTGTCTTGTGTCAAACCTTCTTATCTTTCCGATTTGTCATATCAGTTTGTTTAAGTTTTGTCAAGGCTGTGTTAGGATTTTATTCTGGTTGTTTTGTTTGTTTTATTATTCAAACCATTTCGCCGGTAGTCTAATACAAAAGCCGGTCTTTTATTATTTCCAGTCATCTTTTTGTTTAGTCCTTTTGTCATTTTGTTCAATGCCGATTCTAGTGACATGACATGTGCACACAGTTTGGGCCTGGTCTTTAAAGTTAATCATAAAACCCTGGAGAGGTGATCAAAGCATTTAAGGGAAATAAGAACAGTTTGAGATTATTTGAAGCCCGAGTCATGTGGAACTGGGGCAAGTAAAACTTAAAGAAAACCGTTAAATGCAAGATTCGCCAAATTGGCATGAGGGTCGTTCATGAGAGTGAGAGTGTCGCCCAACAGTGCTGTAGAAATGACAAATGAAAAGCAAGTGTTTAACATAATTGTCAAGACCAGCACCGTCGGAAGAGACTATAAATCTATGTTCAATTATGTTGTTTGCACTTGGCATGTTTTGAAGACTGGAATGACGAAGGCATTTTGTTCTGCTACCTAAACACTTTATCCTTCGTTACCCCTTTTGAGCCTTATTTTATTTTCTTTCATACCCCTCGTTCGGAATCAATAGCAACGACTAGGAAATACGAGCCTAGAAGAAAAAAAAACGAAAAAGAAAAAGAAAAATGAAAAAAAAAAGAAAGTCAAATGAAAAAAGAGGAATTGGGAACTACGTTTGACCTGATTCCTCAAAGAGGATACGTAGGCGCCTCACGGCTCGGTCATAGGGTGCACAGTGTGCATAGTGTGAAAAGAAAAAATAATTAATTAATTATAAATAAATAATCCCCAAGCAAGAAACTAGGGCAAGAGTTGTGCTCGTTGTAAGCAAAATTGGTTCCGAAGGTTGTAATTTTGAACCCCAAATTTATTTGTTTTTTTTGAGCCTTTAATACCCTTTCTTTCTAAACCTATCCAAAAAACCCACATTACGGTCCAAAGAAAGACCTTCTGACCAGTCTACAAAAGATGCCAAGTCAGACAAATGAGAGTCTTACCGGCGAACATAACATTCTGTTCCCCAGCAGAAAGGACTCTAATCTCCAGCAGAGAGAGTCATACCGGCAACACTCCAAATCCCCAGCTGGAAAATGATACAAATGAGAGAGTCTTATCGGTGAAAATCTTCACGGACACCATAAGGCGATGAAAGTTGAAAGAAAAACCCAAAATAAGAGAGGCTTGATAGTGAAAACCCTTCGGGCACTACAAGTCGAATAAGATTGAGAATCAGATGGGGAATTGCCAATTAAAGGTCTTGAAAGACGATTAACAGCATAGGATAGGCCACATGTGCATGTCAATGACCATTAGAGTCGGTGTTTGCGTTTGATAGGTCTTTATTTATAGTTTCTTTTGTTAAAGAGTCATCTTTTTCCGTTGTCTTTTATTCTGTTCCCTTTTATCTTTTTCCTTTCATAGAAATTTCCCCAGTAGAGTCTGTTTGGTCAGAACCAGTGGGAAATGACTTCAAAATAGGCCATCAGCTTTCCAAGATAAGATCTGACTAGTATATACAAATGGTATAGTCAGCAAGGAACAAGCGCGAGGCCAGTGTCAAAAAAGATATCCCCAGCAAAAGGGAATTGACAAAAAGATCAACGAGTGTAAGAGGGATATCCTTGCCAAAATCAGAGGTTATTAAAACCTCAAGGCCAAGGCCCATGGACAAACAAGGAGAGTAATAAGCATGATTTGAGAAATTCATGCGAGACTAAAAGGTCGGGAAAATGCAAGTTTCTGAGCCATGTCACGAAAGAAGAGGGATATCCCCAGCAGAAAAGGATTATCCCCAGCAAATAATATCATCCCCAACAAGTTGTGGGACGCAGAGCAAGGAAGGGAAAAGGGAAAACCATCCCAGTGGAGTATCACAGCCAACTACCACGCTTTAAGCTAACAAATTTTTGATTTGAAACAAGTA
This sequence comes from Nicotiana sylvestris, assembly GCF_000393655.2. Taxonomy (NCBI): domain Eukaryota; kingdom Viridiplantae; phylum Streptophyta; class Magnoliopsida; order Solanales; family Solanaceae; genus Nicotiana; species Nicotiana sylvestris. The sequence continues at coordinate 151,993,164 of NC_091059.1, forward strand.
AAGGAAATGGCATTGATGACGGAAAGGCATGCCATAAAAAAAAATTATCAAACTGGGGCAGAAAATTTTCTTTTCAATTAGAAAATTTTCTGGAAATCAGGTACCTATCCGAGGAAGAATAAAGATAACACCAGTCTCAAGGGAAGTGGTCTTTGAACCAGTGTTGCCCCAATATAATAAGTTTCAATGGAGGAAGTTGTTCCCCATCAGACATAACAAAGGGATGACACTTGTGCTCAGAAAAACAAAAGCCATTATCATCCCCAGCAGCTTCCAGAAGAATGAAGCATCAATTTGAAGGGATAAAATTCCCCAACAGCATTATCCTCAACAACGTTATCCCAAGAAGATAACACTTTTATCCCCAGCAGTGTTGAGAAAAAAAAAATTGAATTTGAAGGAGGGGAAGAAAGGAGACTCCCACAGTGGTTTATCCCCAGCAAGCAAGAACAAAGCAGAGAGAAGGAAGGAGAAAAGAAAAGAAAAAATTACGAAGGTAAGTTTCTCAAATCATTGATCTTTACATTTTCCTCTTAGGATAAAAGTCCTAATCTGATGAATTTCTTTCCCGATACAATCTTGGTCCGATGAAATTTTTCTCCCAAGATAAGATATCAAATCTTGGTCTGATGAAATTTTTCTCCCAAGATAAAATCTTAGTCGGATGAATCTTTCTCCTAAGATCACAACAAAATGGACCTAGTCTGACGATTATCTCCTAGAGTCAAAATCTTGGTCTGATGAAATTATTCTCCCAAGATAAAATCTTAGTCGGATGAATCTTTCTCCTAAGATCACAACAAAATGGACCTAGTCTGACGATTTATCTCCTAGAGTCAAAATCTTGGTCTGATTGAAATTGTTCTCCCAAGATAAAATCTTAGTCGGATGAATCTTTCTCCTAAGATCACAACAAAATGGACCTAGTCTGACGATTTATCTCCTAGAGTCAAAATCTTGGTCTGATGAAATTGTTCTCCCAAGATAAAATCTTAGTCGGATGAATCTTTCTCCTAAGATCACAACAAATGGACCTAGTCTGACGATTTATCTCCTAGAGTCAAAATCTTGGTCTGATGAAATTGTTCTCCCAAGATAAAATCTTAGTCGGATGAATCTTTCTCCTAAGATCACAACAAATGGACCTAGTCTGACGATTTATCTCCTAGAGTCAAAATCTTGGTCTGATGAAATTGTTCTCCCAAGATAAAATCTTAGTCAGATGAATCTTTCTCCTAAGATCACAACAAAATGGACCTAGTCTGACGATTTATCTCCTAGAGTCAAAATCTTGGTCTGATGAAATTGTTCTCCCAAGATAAAATCTTAGTCGGATGAATCTTTCTCCTAAGATCACAACAAATGGACCTAGTCTGATGATTTATCTCCTAGAGTCAAAATCTTGGTCTGATGAAATTGTTCTCCCAAGATAAAATCTTAGTCGGATGAATCTTTCTCCTAAGATCACAACAAATGGACCTAGTCTGACGATTTATCTCCTAGAGTCAAAATCTTGGTCTGATGAAATTTTTCTCCCAAGATAAAATCTTAGTCAGATGAATCTTTCTCCTAAGATAAGATATCAAATCCTAGTCTGATGAATTTTCTCCTAGGATAATAATTTAAAAAAAAATGAAAAAATTGAAAAAGAAGTCAGGCGTCCACCTGGAGAATGAGGATGAAAAATCGAAGAAGAAATCAGGCGCCCACCTGGAGAACAAGGGTAAACAGTTGAATTATCAGAAATCAGGCGTCCACCTGGAGAACAAGGAAGGACAGTTGAAATAGCAATCAGGAATCCACCTGGAGAACAAGGAAGAAGAGTTGAAATATCAAAAGTCAGGCGTCCACCTGGAGAACAAGGAAAAGCACCAAAACTGGGGCAGAAGATTTTCTGCCATGGTCGAAAATTTTCTCGGAAGAACGAGGAAATCAATTCAAGTTTTAAGAGATAGCAAGACGACACGATTCGAAGAAAAACAGTCGGAGGTAAGACAATTCCAAGATATTTTGGGTTCATCCGCCCTCGAATAGGGTCTTTTGGGTTCATCTGCCCTCGAATAGGATCTTTTGGGTTCATTCGCCCTCGAATAGGATATTTTTGGGTTCATCCGCCCTCGAATAGGATCTTTTGGGTTCATCCGCCCTCGAATAGGATATTTTGGGTTCATCCACCCTCGAATAGGATCTTTTGGGTTCATCCGCCCTCGAATAGGATATTGTTGGGTTCATCCGCCCTCGAATAGGATATATTGGGTTCATCCGCCCTCGAATATGATTTTATTTTTAAAAGTTGTTGAAGTCAGGAGCCCGCCTGAAGAGAGAAAAGGCATTTTTAAAAGTTGTTGAAATCTCGTCAACCTAAAGAAAGGAATGGCGATGTATTTGTTGAAGTCAGGAGCCCGCCTGAAGAGAGGAATGGTGAATTATTTTCAAAGTTGTTGTTGAAGTCAGGAGCCCGCCTGAAGAGAGGAAAGGCATTTTATTTTTAAAAGTTGTTGAAGTCAGGAGCCCGCCTGAAGAGAGGAATGACGTTTATTTCTAAAGTTGTTATTGATGTTGGGAGCCCGCCCAGATAACAGAGGCATACATTTCAGTCTTTATATTTCAAGCATTGAACTTGGGAGCCCGCCCAGATAACAGAGGCATACATTTCAAGTCTTTAATTTTCAAGTATTGAAGTTGGGAGCCCGCCCAGATAACAGAGGCATACATTTCAAGATCAAGTCAGAGAACAATAAAACAGAGGGTTACAATAGGAATCCCCAGCAGGAAACAATAAAATTCCCCGGCACCGGGAAGCAGAAGGTTGCAACAAGAGGTCACAGCACAAACTCAAGTGCATGTGTCAAAAGAAGAAAAGTACCGGAAGAAATGCAAGCAGACAAGGAAGCAAGGCAACAAAAACAAATTGTACTCTAGCCTAGCTTCTTGTTTTCTTTTAAGCACGTTGTAACAAGGAGATCGGTAAGCAGTAGTAATAGCATGCAACAACAGTAACAGTGCAGTCCAACGGTAGTCCCAGCTACCAAAGTTTCCCGAACTACATTGACCTGATTCCTGTTTAGCCCAGGATATGTAGGAAACCTTTGAAGCAAAGGTTCGGTCAAATCTTTTTCAAAAAATGCTTCAACGGAGTACTCGAATGGGCAAAAATCGCTCGCTTTATCTTTGCACGAAAACCCTTCGTGTCTTCGGGCAAAGAGGGGCAGCTGTAAGCACGTGATTTTTGCCCTATATGAGAATTACTCCCAAAAAATTCAAAAATAAAGTAATTTTTCTTGGTGTGCAATTTTGTGATATTTTTGAATAATTATTTGTATTTATCTGTGCATGTTTATTTGCTAAATTAATAAAAAATACAAAAATATGTCGCATTTTGCATATAGGATTTAATTCTACAATTGTTAGTAATTAAATTTGTTTTACAAAAATTAAAAATTACAAAAATAGGCATCGTTTGCATTTTTAGCATTTAATGTCCAAATATACAATTTTATGCTTAATTAATACTTAATTGTGCGTTAATTGTTATTGGGAATTAATTTGCGCTTTTATAACTTAATTTAGTTCTTAATAATAGTTTAAGTATTTTTATAATTTAGTTTTAGAAAAATAAAAGAAGAAAAGAGAGCGAAAATATAAAGAAAGTCGGAATTGGACCTCTTCTTCAATTTCAAGCCACAGGCCCAAAAAATGGCCCAATCTTCTCTACGACCCAGTCCATTTCGAACTGGGTCGACCCAGTCCATAACCCAAAAGACCCAAACCCCTTTTGTCTTACATTTTACAACACAAAACAAAAGAAAAAAGAAGAAAAAACCCTAAAAACTAAGGAAAGCATCCGCCCCCCCCCCCCCCCATATTCTCCTTCTTCTTCCTCACAACTCCAAAGCACAACCATGGCTGCCTTTTACCCCACCCCCTCTCATCCAAACACCATCAACAAACAGTTCGTCATGACCAAACGACCCCAAGAACCATAGCTACTGCTGTCCGCGTAGCTATCTCTGCGTCGTCACTTCATCTTCTTCGTCTTTCATCAAGCTCGAGCTTGAGCTCGACATCCATAGCTGCCCAGTTCCACCAAGCAGTCCGCCATTGCCTTCGTAGACCGCTCGCTTCCATGGCAGTTGATTCCGCGTCAGTTTCTGCTGCTTCATCGTCCAAACCCCCGCCATGTTGCTGCTGCTCGTAACCATGGCTGCCTAGTCGTGGTAGTTGTTTCCGTCCCCTCCATCGTGCTGCTGCTACCGTTGCTAGTTCGCCGGAGCTGGGTCGTCGTTGCTGCTGCCGGCGCTGCTGCTTCACGTTCCATGCTTCGGCTCTTGCTTCGTCTTCTTCGTTATGTCAAAGTTTCGTTGGTTTCATTTAGAGTTCGTTCGATGTTCGTCGTTGGTCATTTACGGTTAGTTGTTCTAAGTTTTATTTTTTTCCATATTTTTGTTTGATATTTTCCAAATCCAAACTCGTTAAATGATTCAATTCTTGTCTTGTTCGTTGTTCATCGTTGAAATAATTTTCTAGTGTGTTCATGTGTTTGATTGAATTAATTTTCAGATTTCAAATGGAAAGTTAATTAATGGTTCTTCATGTTTATTTCATGTTTGTTTTATTGTTTAAGTAAGAATTTGTTAGTTTGATGTTTGTTAGATTCAAATTGAAATTTAATCAACTATTTCTTCAATTTGTTTCATGTGTTTATGTATTGTTAGAAATTGTTAATATTGTTAAGTTCAAGTTTAAGTTCATAATTGTTTCTTCGTCGATCTTGTTATTTGTTTAAAGAATTTAGTTGTATTAAAGGAATATATTGTTTTAATCGTTTAATCCGTCATGTTTGTTGTCTTAAAATAGATTCATTCATGTTCATACTTTGTTTGGATGATCTTGAATCCGAATTTTGTATAGTTTGATTTCTTGTTTACCATTTATGATTATTGCTTGAATTGTTCTCATAATCTTGTTTAAAGTTTAATATAAGAATTGTTTGTTGTAATGTTGTTAGAGTTGATTTTAAGTTCAATATGATTGAATTTAGAAATCTTCATACTTTGTTTGTTGTTGTTGTTGAATCCGAAAATAGAATTGTTTGTTGCCAAAATATTGTTCAATCAAATTTTAGTTGTTCTTTGTTGTTCAATTTGTGTTCATGTGATTTGTTGTTGAAATGTTGTTAAAATCGTGTTCATGTGATATTGTTGTTATGATGTTCATCCATGTTCATATTGTTGTTTGAACATTGTTAGAAATTGATCATATTGTCTATATTTTGGTTAAGTTTGATTAATTGATGTGTTATAGCTGATGGGTAGTTTGGTAAATTTGTAGTACGTTCAGGGGTAGTTGGGGTAATTTCAGTAGGGTCGGAGGGGGTAGTTTAGGAATTGCACATTTTGTAATTGTTTATTTGAAGCATGGGGGACAAAATGAAATGGGTTGGGTTGTGATATGATTATTTAATATAAAGGGGGGACAAGATTTAAATTAAAGGGGAATCTTGCATTATTTTAAATAAAGCATGGGGGACAAAATATAATGGGGTGGTGTGATATGTTTATTTAATGTAATGGGGATGAGTGGAAAGATAATGGGTTGGGTAGAGAAAAAGTATTGATTTTAATTAATTAAAAGGTTTATGGGATGTGTTATATATGTGAAGTCTTGAAGACAAATGAGAAGATAAAAAGAATACAGAGAGAACAAGAATACAGATAGAGAGAAAAAAACGGACAGAGAATAGAAGAGAGAAAAATTCCGAAAAATATTTAAGCTTTCAAAAATAAAAATAAAAGCTAAAAAATCTACTGCTTTCTTTCTTTGTTTGAAATTAGTATTAATGGTTGTTGTTTCATTTAAAGCTTAAAGCTTTTGTTTTTGGGATTACTACTCCACCGGTCTGTTACTGGGTTGTTACTGTTGCTGGGCAGTTGTTGCTATTGCACTGTTATTACTGTTGCTGATTTTCATCTTCATTTTCTTTTGCTTCCAATATCAGGTACATATCTTTTAAACTCATGTTGTGAAGAGCTTCAACATGGCAAGTAAATGAAGTTTGGAATTATAAGGATGTCTTCTACTCATTTAAATTTTATTAGTTTAAATTTCAGTTTTGTTTTAGTTGGTTAATATAGTATTAAATCAATTAGTAGATTAGTTCTCTTTCTTAATAACTAATGGCTTAGTTATTTTAGGAACGCGATCAACTCATTTCTTTTAATATATGAAATAATGTCAATGATTTTTTTTACAAAATATAGAGTTAAGTGTTTGCAAATAGTCGCATAGGCAGAGAATAAGAATTGGTTTATTTATCTCAAACTCAATCTTTGTAAACAAATTAACCAAACAATTATAACTTTGGACTAAAAACAAGTATATGAGAAGGATATGGGATTTACAAGCACGAATTGCAACATTTTATGTCAAGGATATGTAGAAATAGAATTCGCATTAAATGTAACAATAAAAATTCTTCAGAAACTATTAATTTGTTTATCAAATTAATTCTTTTTCCAGTTTTATATGCGATTCAATTTTTGGATATGTTAATGTTGTATCCACGATAAAAATGGTAGTATTTTTAGTTACATGTTGTTTGTTTCTTTTTCATATCATTAATTCTTTAAAATTTGAATAGTTTTGAGGTATATAATTCATACGCGTAAAATAAGACTTGTAGCAACGCCTAATAAATTTTGAATTCTTTGTCAAGAAATTTGGTGGCATCCCAATCGGTAATTCTCCACGATTCTTACATTTAAAAATAGATGGATGCAATAAACATTTATGGAAAATCTATACTACTATTAAGAATCTTTTGCGTGATTAGGGATGCGTTCGCGTAACCTGATTATATTTCTAAAAGCAATTCGGATTATGCGTTCGCGCAACTTCGAACGAACATTTAATAAAAAGGGGGCTCTTCGGAGAATATCAATATTAATTTCATATAACTCGAGATGTGCGGTTCAATATTTAATTATACAAGAGCGACGAACGTTCTTAATTTTATTTTTAGCACAATTTCGAACTTAAGTCTTTTTTTTATATAATAAAAAATTTCGAAAAAAAATAAATAATAATTATTATATTGTGTATACGTACGCGTGACACGATTTTCACGTTAAAAAATATTAATATATAAAACGAATACACGTACGCGTGATTCGATTCGAAGAAGGGTCTTTAATTATAAACAATTTAAATAGAAGCGGTAACAATAAAATCATGCAATAAAAATGTATTTAATAAATCAAAATAATCAAGCCAAATATAACAGTTGAGCGACCGTGCTAGAACCACGGAACTCGGGAATGCCTAACACCTTCTCCCGGGTTAACAGAATTCCTTATCCGGATTTCTGGTTCGCAGAATAATAAACAGAGTCATATTCTCCTCGATTCAGGGATTAAAATTGGTGACTTGGGACGCCTTAAAATTCCCAGGTGGCGACTTTGAAACAAACAAACAAATCCCGTTTCGACTGTCCTTTAATTGGAGAAAACTCCCTACGCACCCTCGCGGGGGCGGAAAAAGTAGGTGCGACAACTATGAGAGAGAATGCACGAAAGGTGATGCCATGCCATTTCTGTTATTTCTTATGGTGAGAACGAGAGTAAAAGCACGAAGGGTTATGTCGTGCATGTGTTACTGCTTCATTATTTCTGTTGATTCAATTATGGTATTCATTATTGCTTCTCTATTGAATTACTGTTAGAATTTGATATTCCCCGCAGCATGTTCCTCTTCCCATCTTTATCATTGTTATTATTGTTCTGTTCGTATATGATTTAACTGCACAGATTCATAAGGTTATCGTGTCCTAGCCTCGTCACTACTTCGCGGAGGTTAGGATCGACACTTGCTAGTACATGGGGTCGGTTGTACTGATACTGCACTCGACATTTTCTGTGCAGATTTCAGTGCCGGATCCTGTGAGTAGCTTGAGGTAGCTGCCTTCAATCCAGGAGACCCGAGGTAGATCTGCCGACATTCGCAGACTCCGGAGTCCCCATCCTTATGTTTTAGATATACTGTCTCTTTTCATTCCAAGAACAGTTGTATTTTTCTTTCTAAACGAGTATTTGTAGAAATTCGTAGATGTTCGTAAAATTGTGACACCAGATCATTGGGGTAGACATGTATTGGAGTATTTTGAACTGTTATATCACTTCCGCATTTTATACCTGCTTAATTTTAATTACTACTTATTTCTGTTTGGGTTAATTTCTATGTGTTAAAATCATAATAGTTGGCTTGCCTAGCTTTCACAAGTAGGCGTCATCACGATCCCGACGGTGAAAAATTTGGGTCGTGATAGTTTCATGAGTATATGACATAAAAATACAATTTATCTTGCTGTGTTATATTATTTTAAGATAAATTTGATTGTTATTTTATTAGAGAAAAGCACTAAGTTGAGTGATTTATTCATAAAAAATAAAGTATAGCATTTATGAATCATAATAACACTAGATACCATTTTATTAACAATAAAAAAAGTTCACTCGTTTCTAATAATAACCCAATCAACCAGTGAACACTAGGATAGTGTTAGCTGTGAATAACAACGTGAATAACTCGTCATTTGTCATTCACTTATGAAAGGTTATTCAAATTTTAAATTGGATTGTGTTAGAGCTTCAAATCTGCCAAAAAGGTCATTTTTATTTAAACTTAAATAATTTATTGTTAGAGTTCACTATCATCTTTGTTCTATTTTTTAATTTATTCGATTACTCTCATGATGATAAACGCCGTCAATATTGTAACAATATTGTTGTTAGTTGATAGTTATTGCATGGTTGGTTAATGCCATTGTGGTCAAATATTTCAAACATCTTTTGAAATATTTTAATTGAGACTACATGAATTCAATTAAATTATCTATTTTTAGGGTTTACTATTTCTGTTTGTTTTCAAATTTTTTGCTTTTCGTTTCTACGCCCTCTTATGGCATGTTCAAAAATTTAGATGGTGATAGTTAGAGTTCCTTTATTTGTGGTATTTCTGTCAATTTCGTTGTAGATAGTTAGGGTATGATATTTAGTGGTTTATATTTTACTTAATTTGATTGGTGAAATTATTTTGCAGTGTCATATTATTTTATGACAAATTTGGTTGTTATTTATTAGAGAAAAGCACGAAGTTGAGTTATTTTATTGATACAAAATAAAGTATAGTATTTCTGAATCATATTAACACTAAATACCATATTGTTACCGGTAAATTGCATGACTCCATCTTTAGAAGGACACGTGGCTGTCCATGATTAAATAAAAAAGGTCCATCCATTCCTAATTAAGACCCCACCCGACCCGTGAACACTCGGATAGTATTAGCTGTGAATGACAACGTGGATAACTCGTCATTTGTTATTCATTTGTGAAATGTTTTTCAAATTTAAATTGATTCGGTTAGGGCTTCAAATCTTCCAAAAAAGTAATTTTTCTTTTAAACATAAATCATCTATTGTTAGAGTTCACTATCATCTTTGTTCGATTTTTAATTTATCTGATCACTCTCATGGTGATAACTGCGGCCACTATTCCGACAAAACATAACTTTATCATTCTTCAAATTATCAATTCCACATGAGCAACTGAAATTTTTTCAATATTTATTTCATATTTTGATTTCCTTATTTTTGTCAATTTATCTTGATTAATTTGCTTTGTGACCAACAAGGGTTGTGGTGGAGTGGTAAGTACTCCTTGATCCTTAACGAAAGGTCTCGGTTCGAGGCCTGAGTATGGAGTCGCCTTTGTTAGGGAGCGGTTCCCCCTCCCCCCCCCCCCAAAATATGGGAGTTCCTGGCGCGAATCCGGATTTAGTCGGGCCCAAATGCAAACACCAGACACCGGGTAAAACACCAAAAAAAAATACTGTGTGGCTGTGGAGACCTGGGCTCGAATCCCGGTAGCCACAAATCCATATTTTTAATATTTTGGTCATCTAAATTTTTTGATTAATTTGCTTTTATGTAAGCTATATATGCATTTTTGAGGTTTTATAGTCCCTTTTTTTGTTGTTGTTGTTGTAGGATTGCATAGAGGTGTTCATAACATGCAACGGAAGATAATAACAATCCTCGGTAGAACTTTTCGTGTTTAAAATTTATTTACATATCAAAGATTGGATCTACGACATAACTGGTGAAGAGAATCTTGTTTCAAAATTTCTTCGATAGTGCGAAGACCATATGTGTATCCACACCGAGACCAATCCTTGCTATCAACTCTTTGATCAATGAAATCCGTGAACAAATTGAATGAAAAATACAGTGCTAAGTTTTTCAAAAACTTCAGCCTTACTGTAAGTATAGTATTTTTCTTGAAATGAATATTGCTCTCTTTTATTTTTGTAGCTCTGCCAAACAATTTTTTTCTTTTTCAAAGCTTAGTGTATATTTTCACCGTGATATATATATATACGTGTGTGTGTGTGTGTGTGTGTGTGTGTGTGTACGCGCGCGCGCGCATATATGTATCACCTTTGTAATACTTTTCAAATAGGTAGGTAAGGAAAAGTCACAAACGTTGATTTTTTCCTTCGTAAAGTCCATTCCAAACGTTGGAATTATGCAACCTTTTTCATTTGGAAAAAATTTGAATCCCATTCCAATTAGGTATACGACAGCTAGCTAAAAATTCAATTCACGTTAGTCCAATTTGGACTTTCACATTGAATTAATTGATCCAATTCAAAATTGAATTACAAGAATAAATTGATAATATATATATACAACCTATATATAAATCAATATTAATATATATCACATATATATTATAATCAAGAGATACAATTCAATTTTCTATTCTAAATAGAAAGCTTCAATTTGATTACAATATTAATTATGCCATCTGTGCTAGCAAAGGATATAGTAATATTTCATTTGGACTAATAAATTAATTTATTTGACTAATTAAATTCTTTAATTTAATTATCAAATAATAAAGTAATTAATCCCCTAGCAAAGATTAGAACACTCGTTAGTGTGCGACCCCATAGGTTCAATACTAAGCTGGTAGTAAATTGACCACATCAGTATACTAATCAAGGGTGGCGTCTAGCAACACTCCTTAACGATCAGATAGCATAAAGTATACAATTTACTCTGATGAACCCGTAGAACAATAGTGTATTAATTCCTTCTATCTTCATAGCTCTGGGTCACCCTAGGATATGGTTTAACTGTCAAATCCTAATAGGCGACCAACTATGTGTTCGTATCATATATAATCGACCATTGAATGACCTAAAAAATTCTTTTCTTCTTTCATTCAATCGCCCTGGCCAAGGTCTTAATTTGGTCGGTTATAATTCATGACAACATGGAGCTTAAACTCATTACCAAGAGTTATATGGTTCCATCTTGATCAATCACTAATTCTTCAAGTATTTAATCATACTCAATATCCTTTCAACTATCACCGTAGGGCCATAGGTGTCTAGCATCAAAGTACAATAAATAACTTATCAATTACTATGATGATATCAGGTTAAAGGAAGCTCTTACATCACATTCTTCCTGAGAATATCCCATTGACAGTTTATGGTAATTCTAACCAAGTAATTATCCAATGAGTCGGTTCAATGATTATATCTCTATATGTATCATCTATCTATGTGATTTAGTTAATGAGATCAACTAATCTTTATCCCATAAGGACAATCACATAGATATTGATCTAACCAGATTATTAGTGTCCAAATTAATAATCCTACGAACAAGAACAAAATTTAGATTAAATTATAAGAAACTTCACTCTCATTATCATGATCTCAATCACGATGACATGTCTCAAATTTAATCAAGGACCTTATCAAATTAATCAAGCAATTAATAATAATAATAATAATAATAATAATAATAATAAAAGAATATCAAATGTCATATATATTTTATATGAAATAACATTCATGAAAAATATGTTCAAACCATCAAACATGAGATTGGATCTAAGACATATTTAATATATCCCTAACAATCCCCCACTTGCACTACATCCAATCGCTCTTGTACTTCATTCCCAATTTCCACTTGTGCTTATCAAACTCCTTTGCTCCAAGAGCTTTAGTGAATGGGTCTGTAGCATTTTCCTTTCCATCAACCTTTTGAATCTCGACGTCACCACATTCAATATTTCTCTTATTAAGTGATACCTTCGCAGAACGTGTTTGGATTTTTGGTGTGATCTTGGTTCTTTTGCTTGAGCAATGACTCCAGTATTGTCACACAATAATGGAACTGCACCCTCTATTGAAGGAACCACACCAAGTTCAGTTAAGAACTTTTTCACCCATACAGCTTCCTTAGCTGCTTCACTAGCTGCTATATATTCTGCTTCAGTCACTGAATCAGCTACTGTAACTTGTTTGGAACTTTTCCAACTCACTGCACCACCATTTAAGGTGAATACATAACCAGAAATAGATTTGCTATCATCTCTATCTGAAGAGAAGCTTGCATCAATATAACCTTCAAGTTTCAACTCAAAATCTCCATAAATGAGGAATTGGTCTTTAGTCCTTCTTAAGTACTTAAGAATGATCTTGACCACCTTCCAATGTTCCTCACCAGGATTTGCCTGATATCAGCTAGTCACTCCTATTGCATAAGACACATCGGGACTTGTACATGTCATGGTATACATGATAGCTCCACTACACTAACGTATGGGACCCTACTCATGCGTTCTCTCTCTTTAGGTGTTTTAGGACAATCCTCCCTACTGAGAGTAATTCCAGTGTCTATCGGTAGATAGCCTCTTTTGGAATTATCCATGTTATACCTTTTCAAAATGATATCAATATACAAAGACTGGGAAAGTCCAAGCAGCTTCCTCGATCTATCTCTATAGATCTTTATTCCCAATATATAAGCTACTTCTCCCAAGTCTTTCATGGAATATTGTTCAGATATCCAAATCTTGGTACTTTGCAGTGCCGGTATATCATTCCCTATGAGCAATATATCATCAACATATAATACTAAGAATATAATTGTGCTCCTACTAACCTTTTTGTACTCACAAGGTTCTTCTTCTCATCTACAAAATTGAACTTTTCAATTGTCTTATTAAAGCGAATATTCCAACTTCGAGAAGCTTACTTTAGTCCATAAATGGATCTTTGTAGCTTGCAAATTTTATTATGATTAGACGGAGATGTGAAACCTTCGGGTTGTGTCATATACACATCCTCTTCTAGCTCACCATTAAGGAAAGTTGTTTTCACATCCATTTTCCATATTTCATAATCATAGTATGCCGCTATAGCAAGTAGAATCCGAATTGATTTGAGCATTGCCACGGGAGAGAAAGTCTCATCATAGTCGATGCCTTCCTTTTGACGATATCCCTTGGCAACAAGACGAGCTTTGTAGGTCTCCACCTTTCCATCTGCTCCAATTTTTTTTTTAAAACCCATTTACAACCTATAGGTTTTATATCCTTTGAAGGTTCAACTAAAGTCCATACTTTAGTTGAACATAAGTCCATAAGTCTACGAAGGAACATAAGTCCATACTTTATGTTCCTTCGTAGATTCTATTTCGGATTTCATGGCCTTTTGCCATCTCTGATTGTCAGAACTTTGTATAGTCTTTTCATAGGTCTTAGAGTCATCATCATTATTATCAACCACACTTGATGCATCATTTTGTACCATTAGATTTAATCTAGTTGGTACATGACGTTCTCAGGTAAACCTTCTAAGAGGTACATGTACAGCTTGCTCCCCTTGTGCTGGATTTAATTATTGTTCAATTTGGTTTGGAACCGGTTCATTAACCTGTTCTTCAACTACATTTAGTTTTTGAACTTCAACCATTGAAGATGACAACTTCCTTGGAAACTTCAAAATATCCAATAAAGGTTCTTCAACTTGGATCTCTTGATCTTTATTTGTTGATTCATTAGTTTCTTGAACTTCATCAAGTTCTATTTCTCCACTATAATTTCCTTCAAAAAGAAATTTCCTTTCCAAAAAGGTTGCTCCTCTAGCTACAAACACTTTATGGTCAGAAGGGTGATAGAAATAATATCCCATTGTTTCTTTGGGATAACCAACGAACTTACACTTATCAGATCTTGAGTCAAGTTTATTAGACTGCATTCTCTTAACATAAGCTGGACAACCCCAAACTTTAATATATTTAAGGTTAGGCTTACATCCTTTTCATATCTCATATGGTGTTGTAGAGACTAACTTAGTGGAAACTTTATTTAGTAAGTATATTGCTGCTTCCAAAGCACAGCCCTATAAATTTATGCGAAGATCAATGAACCCCATCATAGATCTCACCATATCTAATAAGGTTCGATTTCTCCTTTCAGACACACCCTTATGTTGTGGTGTTCTTGGAGGTGTCCACTGTGAGAGAATTCCATTCTCTTTGAGATACTTAGTAAAATCTTCACTAAGATATTCTCCACCTCTATTAGACCTTAGTACCTTGATACTTTTACCCGTCTGTTTCTCAACTTCACTACGGAACCTTTTGAACATTTCAAAAGATTCAGATTTGTGTTTCATAAGATACACAAATCCATATCTTGACATATCATCAGTGAAAGTGATGAAGTAAGAATAACCACCTCTAGCTTGAATTTTCATGGGCCCACAAATATCTGTATGAATTAGTTCCAATAATTCAGTAGCTCTTTCTCCCCTTCCAGTAAATGGAGATTCGGTCAATTTTCCTTTGAGACAAGATTCACAAGCTGGATATGATTCAAAATCATATTTGTCAAGGTACCATTCCTTGTACAATTTGTTAACTCTTTTCTCTCCAATATGACCAAGCCTACAATGCCAAAGGTATGTATGATTTACTTGATCGTCTCTTTTTCTCTTAAGACTTGAAACATGCATAATTCAATTAGCATTCACATTAGGTAAGACATAAATATCATGTTGGAGATAGTCATTCACATATAAATTATCACCATAATAAATAGAGCAAATACCATTGCCTATATTTATGTGAAACCCATATTTATCTAACATAGAAGTTGAAATTATAATCGAAACAAATTTAGGAACGTAATAACAATCATCCAACATAAGTACTTTGTCCGTAGGCATTATTAAAGAAATTGACCCTACAGTTATGGCCGCAACTTTTGCACCATTTCCAACTTGTAGATTAATTTCTCCTTTATTCAACCTTCTACTTATTTGGAACCCCTGCAGCATGTTGCTGTGATCACGTGATTTTTGCCTCACCCAAATTGCTCCTACAGAATCCCAAGAATTAGATTTTTCCTTTTAATTATTTGTTATTTTAGAAATTATTGTAGAATTTTTCTTTTTTGTTTGCATTTTTTGTGCGCATGTTTAATTTTTGTTTAAGTCATAAAAATACAAAAATACATTGCATTTGCATTTAGGACTTAATTTTACATTTTTTCTTGATTAATTAGTAAATTAGTGTTTTACAAAAAATGGAAGAAATCACAAAAAAAACTTATTTTTGCATTTTAAAGTTTAGTTTTTAATTTTGGATCTTTTAATTTGGAATTTAATTAGTTGTGGTAATTATTATTTAGAGTCCATTATTTTAATTTGGTAGGACAATCTAGTTTTGAGATTTAATTTAGGTTTTATTTTATTTAGAAAAAGGAATTAAAAAGAATTTGAAACTAATAAAAGAAAAGGAAAGGAGTTGAAGAGGACCAAATTTTGGGCCAAATCTTTAAATTTCCCAAGCCCAAATTGATTTACACTTTGATACCCGGTCAAATTGGCCCAAAATCATGTAATACCCGGTCTGCCCCCACAGATAATCCAAACACCCCCATTTTGATGGTTTTTAATCTGAGTCGTCGATCTCCCCTTGATCGAACGGCTTAGAATTGAGTCCCATTTTAATATTTAAGTGTCCGAAACCTACCCCCCCCCCCCTCTCACTCGTCTTTCTCAATTCCCCTCTTCAGAGAACAAGCAGAAAATCCTAGAAGCCGCCTCATAATTCCACCATCCTCCGGTGGCGGCGCCACCACCAAATTAGCCCAAATCAACACCATAGAACCCTCATTATCTCCCCTTTCCAAATCTCTACTCCTTTACCTTCGAATCTCCCCAGAACTTGTCGAATCTTAAATTGAAGACATGAACCCTAAATTTCCAAAACTAAATCAGTGAGTCTATTTGAAGATTTGAAGTCGAAATCGACTTTATTCATGTGTTTTCGTTTGAGAACACATGATTAAAGCACATTTCACTCAAAATCGAAAGCTCGAGGTTTAATTTTAAGATTTGGCCGTCCGATTTTAGGTATTTTCACTTCCTTTTCTTGCATGTTTTCCTTTTCTTCGTTTAAGTTCATTTTCTATCTCTTTTCTGCGTCTTCTTTTCTTTTCTTCATTATGTGTTCACTTTCTCGTTTATTCTATTTTTGTATAATTAGCTTAATAACAAAGTTTAGCTTATTTGTTTTGTTAATTGGTTCATTTCCCTCTCTCTTTTGTTTTTAGTTTCATTTTTAAAGGTTTCCGGGATTTTTCTTTTGGGAAATTTTGGGTCAGTCTATTAAATTGGAATTTCGATTATACATTGTTTGTTTGCTTGAAATGAAAAGCCCAAAAGAAGGGATTCAAATTTGGTTTTGTATGCCGGATTTGGGCTGAATCATTGGGTCAAATTGACCTATGAATTTTTTGAGGATAATTAACATGGCTTAAAGGGGTAATTTAGGAACTCTAGGTAGGGAGAATCTCAGTAACTGAATTAGGAAGCTGCTAGGAAAGTGTCATTGGGACTTAACTGAAAATTAAATTTTTTAAGTGAGGGTACTTGAGCAAAAACCAAAATTGCAAAAGGTCTTAAGTGCAAAAATGAGCTTATTTCTGCAGCCCTAAAACCTTGCCTATAAAGGCATCATTACTTGAGGTTGAAGTCAGATTTTAGAGATAAAAAACTCCTGAAAAATTGAAACGGCTAAGAAAACTCTGAAATATCTTTGAATTCCCTGCATTTTCTTGCTGAGAACTGCTTGAATTTTACTTGGTTTTTAGTTTATGATCTTCATTGCTTGGTTAAAACCACTAAAAATGACAAATTCTTGCATCTGGGTTGAAATAGACTGAGTTTGGATCTTTAAAGTTTGGGTTGGAGTTTTGCTGTTGCTTTTACTGTTTCATTGTTGGGTTTTTAAGCTGGTTTCTGCTGTTGTTCCTTGCTGATTCTTCACCCTTTCTGTTTATCTTTCGATTTCCAGGTATTCATCACACCTCTTAGTGTATGAAAATGGACGAACATGAAGTTTGTTTGATCAAGCTGAAATCTGTAACAGAGCAGTTGATTAAATGTTGTTTCTGCACCTGTGAAATTAGTTGATTGTTGCATTTTAATTTAGTTTCCATTATGTGGACGTTTGACCCTTTTGTTTTTTAAATCCCTTTGAGTTCTAAAAGTTTCAAGTAGCCATTTCTATTGAGATGATTTGTTTTGTTAAAAAGCCATGAAACTTGTTGAACATAGGAACTTCTGGTTTTCTATATATGTAAGTACTGAAGAGGCCAATGTGAGATTCAGAAATTTCATTTTTGACTTGCTTGATAATCCCTTGTTGAATATAGTAATCAAAAGGGGTGATGAATTATAATGTTCTGAGGCATATTCATTAGGTGTATTAGCCTTAGCCATGGCTAGTAATAGTTCTGATTCTTAAAATTGATATAGTTTGCATGTTTCTTTTTATCCTGAAACTCCTAGTCTTGTCTTAAAAAAGGAGAGGGCATGTTCTTGTATTTCCCTCATTATAAAAGCAATTTTTGGCGTAAGCTTGAAATGATTGTGTATAGTTTGCATAACTTTAATTTTGGGTATTGAATGATAAAATAAGTTGCATACGAGCTATTGCTGATCACAGATTGTATGCTCATTTTGAATATGCTTTAAATTCGTTCAATGATTGCAGTATTGGTGCAAATTTTAAGGCCTTTTCGTAGAATGGTTCTTGTTTTAAGTATTGATGCTGAAATATCGAACTGGGCTACCTGTGTTGGCCCAGTTGTGTTGAATTTTCTCATCAGCAATTGTTTCCTTAATATGGGCTTCGTATTAAGCCAACTGAGTCGTTGTGCACGCCAAGGGAAGTGGCGACGGGTAATGAAGGCCCATCATTGGCCTGGGCCTATTTAACAATCAAATTCTGGTGTCGTTTATCACCTAGCGGACCATTCATTAATTTGAGATTAGCCATTAGCCTAAAAATAAATTAGAAATTTCCTTTTGCATTTCATAAATTAATTAGGTCTCTAATTAGTCAAGGTGTGTCATGCCAAATAAAATCTCAAAATGCATGGCCCTCGTTTAATTAATATTTTAATCCTTAGAAATCGAGGCATGCCATTTAGTTGAATTTTTCATGGCCCTCGCAAAGTTAAAAGTGTGTAGTTGCTTTAGGCACATTATTTTAAAAAATTACTTTCCTAAACTCAGGTGTGCATTTCATGTGACCTAAATCCAAATCTTAACAACGTTAAATAAAATATGTCGCGGTCCACGGGTGCATTTCATGTGGTGTGGTTCAAAGACGTGTTTTAGATAACGTTGAATCTTCCTAAAATTAATTAAAAGCGGTTAATAATTTAAAATTATACCATAGGCTAAAACATGTATTAAAATCAGACAATAGGCCAATTATGATAGTATAAGCGACCGTGCTAGAACCACGGAACCCGGGGGTGCCTAGCACCTTCCTTCGGGTTAACAGAATTCCTTATTCAGAATTTCTGGTTCGCAGACTTCAAAAGGAAAGTCGATTTTTCCTCGATTTGGGATTTAAAATAAATCGGTGACTTGGGACACCAATTAAAATATTCCAAGTGGCGACTCTAAAAAAAATAAATAATCCCATTTCGAATAATGTCACTTAAAGTGGAAAAACTCTCTTATACTACCTTTGGGTGTGTAAAAAAGGAGGTATGACAGCTATGGCGACTCTGCTGGGGACCAAAACCCAGAACTCTGGTTCAGGGTTTAAGAATTCGAGCTTAGAATAGCTGTTGTAGTTGGCTTTATTTATTATCTGATTTTTGTGCATGTTTGAGCCTAATATGCTAAATGTCGCTTTTACCGCTTTGATTTTTTGTGGACTGTTATAAACTGCTACGAAACCCCTCTTCTCTCTGAGTCTTCTAAATCATTTGGGGAGTGTGCACTTCGTGTGACTTCTCTTCTGTCTAGAGTCTTATCCAATTTTAGAACGAGGTTCGGACAAGTTGCAAAGCTGGTGAAGCTTCTGTATTCCTGGTACGCTGCCCCCCCCCCGGCTCGAGCTGTCCGCTCGGGTAAGCCGGGTCTAGAACAATAAACCCAGGTTTTAAACCTAGTATAACAAAATCTCATGTCGGATATCTAGTAGGAACGTTTGTTTGCATCACGTGCATTTGACTTTGGAGACTCAACACAGGGGTTGGGTCTGTCTAGGACAGGTGTACCAAAAATGAAAAGACCATCCTGATGCATCTTGCTTGCTACTTGTGCATTTATTTGCTTCGGATTTGCATGTTGACCGGCTTATGAATAATATGAGAAAGTTGGGAAAAGAAAATAGCAATGTGAGGGCTAAGAGAGATAATTACCTGTTATTGAAAAAAAAAACAATGTCCAAAAGGTACTAAAACTCCGCCAAATTTTTGAAAAAAAAGAAAAGAAAAGAAAATCTTGTTTTCAAAAATAGTTGGTTTTATTTTTCGACAAATCTGCCCGAACTACGCCAGTTTAATTCTCACCAGATGTGGGATACGTAGGCAACCCTCATCGGGTCCAACTTCCCTTTTGCAAATATAGCCTAAAAAGAACAAAAATTTTATTTTTATTGTAAATAAGTAAGGTGATGCCATTTTTGTCTAAAATAGTCGAATGTCCCCAAAAGGGCGCTGGAAGGCTATTTTTGCAAGAACAACCGCCTTTGGTCTCTTTTTCAAAATTTTAATCAGTTGTCAAGTATAACCTTAAAATCTTCTTCCCCGAAGTGCTGAAAGGCCGTATTTGCAAAGCCGGATTTTTATTTTTGAAAAAAATAGTGTTAACCTTTTCTTGAGTCGGAATAAGTTATTAAATCACCATAATAAATGTGCAGAATGAGCACAAACGAAAATGAACCCTTCGCAGCTCTTGAGGAAGTCCCCTTACAGCTTCATATGTGGTGGAATGATTTGGAAAAAGGCAGTAGAGGAACTGTGATTAAAGTATTGGGTGGTCTTGTCGGACTGTTGAACATCAAACCAAGATTGGACATAATTGAAGCGTTGATACCTTTTTGGGATCCGTCTCGAAATGTGTTCTGCTTTTCTGATTTTGAGCTCACACCCACACTAGAAGAAATTGTGGGTTACGCCGGCCTTAATGGAAATCTTAGAAGTCGGTATCCGGTGTCACCAAGACCAGTATCCCCCCACAAGTCTCTGGATATGTTGAGTATTAGCCGGGATATCCAGGATAAGAATTTATCTGAAGGGTCATGCACTTTCCAGTTCTTGTACCAACGTTATGGCAACCCCCAAGGCTTTGAAGCACCGAATACTGGTTTGACCCATGCTGGAAATAAAGATAAATGGGAGGCAAGGCGGGGCTTGGTCTTTATAGTAGCATTCTTGGGTGTTATAATCTGTCCGTGAAAAGACCGCAACATAGAACTGGGCCTAGTGTGAATGGCTGACATCACAATGAAGAAAGCTAAGGGCACTCTGGTTCCCCTGATTCTGTCTAAAATTTACCGAGCTTTGACCATCTGTCGAAAAGGTGGAAAGTTCTTCCAAGGTTGCAACTTATTACTACAGTTGTGGATATAGGAACTCTCTACCACCGTGTCGGGTATATGAATTATGGCATGACCAGTTTGAACTGCATCGAAGTATTTGAAAGCTGAGTGGTGGACGTTGAATTTCCCGAGGGTACCGAGGCTTGGTTTGCACGTTTGAGCTCTTTGACTTCTGATAAAATTGAGTGGGCGTTCGGATGACTCCCTGCCACCGAGGTTGTGTACATGTCAGCTGAAGTATGTTATCTTCTCCTGATGGGTATCCGGAGCATCCAGCCATATGCTCCTCACAGAGTTTTGCACCAGTTGGACAGGTTTCAGATTATTCCTCATGATGAGGATTTGAGTCAACAAGTTATTGAATTGGGCCTGAAGGCTGTGTTCCCGGAAGGAAGAGTCCATCAAATGTGGAATGAGTGCAGATTTCTTGAACCTAAGACTATGGTGCGGGATCTAGCTAGAAGTGAGGTAGACCTCAAGTACATTATTTGGTTTGGTAAAAGGTTTCAGATTCCTGAGAGACCTGCTAAGAGAGCTCATGTTCAACAATTCACTAACGACTCGCAAGAGCAGTGGGGCTGGTTGGCAAAAGAAGAAAGCTATAGGGCTAAAATAAGTCAATTAGAGGGACAAATCAGGGACCTCAAGTTTGGCAATAGTATCCAGGCCACCGCAGATGAAGGGGAAAAGAAAAAGCTAACTCAGGAAAACGAAACCCTCAAAGCTCAAATCCAGAAAAAGAGGATAGCTGCTAGAAACCCGGAAAGAAGTCGAGCGGACGAAAGGCTTATAAGCAATCTGAGAAAGAAAGCACTTGAGTGTCAAGATGACCTAGAAAAGTCTAAATCCAGTTTAGCAAAAGTCCGGGACCAATTGGCAAAGAATGCAGAAGGGAGGGCATAGTTTCTGCAACAAATGAAAAGAAAATATGAAGGGATCACCAATCTGAAGAGAAAGTTAACTACCCTTGAGAATGAGGCGGCCAAGCAGGCCAAAGACTTTAAAGCTGACAGGAAACATTGCTACGCTTTGATGGCTCAGATGGAGGAAGAAATGCAATAGTTGCAAAATCAAAACCATCACGACACTCAGGTGTTAGAAGCCAGAAATCAGCAAGTCGGGCGTCTGCTTCAGGAAAAGGGTAGCATCCGAGAGAGAGTTAGAGCCATTGCCGACTACATTGTCATGAAATGCCAAGCATGTCAGGACATGACTCGAACTACTTTCTTCGCTGCAGTGATGACATTTATCCGCCAGATAATGAGTGATTTGGAGCGTCTTCAAGGGGATCTCGCATATAGGCCCGTGGCGAGATCGAATGATGTCCCACGGGCCCCAAGAGTTGAAGCCTTAATGTATTACTGATTTTTCATTTATCGAGTCTGTATTTCGATTTTATGTTCAGTCTATTTGTAGTTTTATATTCCAAGAAAATGAGTAGTTTGAGGTCTTTTGTAATAGAAAGTTTAGAAGTTTTTATTAATGAAAATCGAAAATTCCCAAAAATTGTTTCTTTATGTTCCGCATTTATTTTTTTGAACTACGTAATGATCTGATTCATACGGTATCATGATACGTAGGCAATCCTCATCGGCTCCGGTCATGATTTTTGTAAATAACCCTAAATAAGAGAACGATGTGAAAAGAAAGATCCAAAAGAAAAACCCAAAAAGAAAGAAAAGAGAGTCGAAGAAAAATCAAGAGGAAAATAAGAAAAGAGAGCAAGAAAAGAGATGGAAAGAAAAGAGTGGAAAATTGGAAAGTGGAAAGAAGAGAAAAATCAGGGAAAAATAAGTAAAGCCGGGATGAAACATGCAACCGTTGCGAAACACGTAGAAACACATTTGACTGTATATGTGCATCACACCCCCAACATGCGATTACCTATGCGTTATTTGCTTCAAACTGACCGGTTTGTTGTTTACAGTTAAGCTCAGGTTTTATAGTAAGGTGGTTGGTTTTGTGGTAGTCTGGCTTCGCATCCATACTTCACGAGGTCGAAAGGTAGCGTTGAAATGTCTTTGAAAATGACTCTGCCAACAGTTCCTATTGCAGATGAGAGTCCGATATTGGGCATCCCAATTTCAGAGTCGGCAGTTGCCGAGGAAAATAGGTTTCTGCGTCTCCGCATGATGGAGATGTGGGACGCCCGGGCAAACGGAAAAGAACCACCAAGTGCAATCCCTGGATTTCCCGAGCTTTTTCCCAAGGCGAGTGGGACCTCCAATATCCTCATAAACTATCCAAACACCCCACTGAGATATCCTACCATTTCCGCCAACTTTGTGGGAACACCTTCTGAGACTCGCCCCCAGGTGTTAGCTTCAGGTACGACTTCAAATATCTTCACTGCTCCACCTTGCTCGGCTACGGCACAGCCTACACTGCCCAGGCCTAGCTTTGACCCATCATCCTTCACCTTCAAAGCACCATCTTTCCCACTGGAACCTACACAGTTTCCCACCTATACTTACTCTTAACCATCCTGGTATGAGTTCATCGTAGGACAAGATAAAGCCACCAAAACCCCTGAGCAAGAGAAGATTGCAAGAAAGATGAGAAGCATGGAGCAGAGTCTTAAAAACATACAGGGTTTGAGTGACAGAAAAGTGTGTCCTATGCCGACTTGTGCATGTTCCCTCACGTGCATATACTATTGGGATTTAAAACCCCAAAGTTTGAGAAATATGACGGGCACGGAGATCCCATTGCCCACCTCAAAAGATATTGCAACCAGTTGCGGGGAGCGGGCGGAAAAGAGGAGCTCCTCATGGCCTACTTTGGATAGAGTTTGGTGGGAATCGTGTCTGAATGGTATATGGACCAAGATATATCGCATTGACATTGCCCCGGACAAAAACTCATTAACAAATCTAAAGAAGAAGTCCTCTGAAAGCTTCCGGGAGTACGCTGTCAAGTGGTATGAGCAAGCCTCCAGGGTAAAGCCTCCAATGGACTTAATTGAAATGGTCACGGTCTTCTTTCAATCCCAAGAGGCTGATTATTTTCAAAACATGATGTCTGTGATGGGTAAGCCGTTTGCCGAAGCCATCAAAATCGGTGAAATGGTTGAAAATGGGTTGAGAACAGGGCAAATCTTAAGTCATTCTACTATAAGGGCTACCTCCCAAGCAATCCAAGGCGGGTCTGGAGGTGTGGCCAACCGAAAGAAGAAAGAAGAAGTAGTAATGGCCACTTCAAGTACAAGAAGATCCCGTCCACCCAAACCTCTTTTCTTTGAAAGAACCCTACAACATTACTACCCCCACCAGGATGTGGCTTATGATATGGCTCCTCAGCCATACGCAGTGATGAATGCTCAACCCTACGTCAGGCCACAACAACAATTTAATCAAAACAGAGCTCCATTTCCCAGAAATCAACCTCATTACCAAGCTCACTATAATCCCCGGCCTCCACAAAACAAATTCCATGCCCGTGGACTACCCAAGAGGCCAAACTTCACACTCATCGGTGAATCCTATTCCAGCCTGTTCCCCAAACTTGTTCAGATAGGTTTGTTGCAGCCTGTTCCCCAAACTAGGCATAATCTAGCATCGCCCGCTTATAGAGCTGGTACTCGATACGCCTACCATTCAGGGGCAGAAGGGCATGATACGGATGATTTTTGGACCCTGAAGAGGGCTGTGGAGAACCTGATATAACAAAAGAGAATAGTGCTAAAGGACGAAGACGTTCCCAATGTGATCAATAATCCATTACCGGCTCACAACAACGGGCCAATTATTGGGATGATTTGTGAAGACAAAGAGTTTGACCCAGCCCTAAAGGCCATCATTGCCATAGCCGATGTGGAAAAGAAGCCAAAAGTTGTTGCAAAACAAGACAAGGGAGAGAAAACGAGCAAAACCACCCCTCAAAAGAAGGAAAAGAAAATGGAAGTTGAAATTGGGGCAACGCCTTCCAAGGATGCCGTTATCTAGGTCCCTCGAGGCCGCAAGAAAGAATAGATGTCATTAAGTCCTCCTAGAAGGTTTGAGTTAAACAAGAAAGCTCAAATGTATGTGCCCAAGGGGACCTACGTGATGCAGGGGCCAATAATTCCACCAAGCCTGAGTGAGCCCTTGGTTATTGGCCGCGCACCACAAAGGCCCATGACAGATCTCGCCGCTGTGCCATGGAACTATAATAAATCAGTAGTGACTTACAAAGGCAAAGAGATAACGGCAGAAGTTCAGGAAAATAGCCCGGCCGAAAAGTACTTCAATTCGGAAGAGGTGAATAATTCCACGAAAAAGTGTTTCCCACATAAGAAGCCGGTGAGTGTTGAAGAAGCAGAGGCGTTCTTTCAAAAAATGAAAATGGCAGATTACAAGATAATTGACCAGCTTTGAAAGTCTCCTGCTCAAGTCTCTCTATTATCTCTATTTATGAACTCCACTGAACATCAAAAGGTATTGATTAAAACTTTCAATGAAGCATATATTCCCATTGAAACCACTGTAAAACATTTGGAGAGGATGGCAGAGAGGTTTTTTGCAATCAACCAAATCTCCTTCAGCAAGAATGATCTGCCCCCGGAGGGGGCCGCACATAACAAATCCCTTCACCTGGCAGTTGAATGCGAAGGGTATTATGTGAAAAGGGTCATGTTAAATGGTGGTTATGGGGTAGATATTTTCCCACTCTCAACTCTGCAGCGTATGGAAATCGGTACTGAGAGAATCAGACCCAACAACGTCTGTGTGTGTGCCTTTGATGGCATAAAGAGGGATACAATAGGAGAGATTGATCTGATCCTAACTATCGTCCAGGTAAACTTCGAAGTAACCTTCTAAGTTTTGGACATGGATATTGGGAAGGTCGTGGATTCACGCAGCGGGGGTTGTGCCTTCTACTCTCCACCAGATAGTGAAGTTCGAACATGTGGATCAGGAGATTGTGGTTCATGGGGAAGATGAGCAATCGATTTATCGGGACCCATCAGTCCCATGTCTTGAAGTAAGAGAGGCGAGTGAGCTCATAGTCTATCAGGATTTTGAGATCGTGGTCGCAGACCAGTGTGAAGAAGGAAACCCTTGCCCTCAACCCTTCCTTTCAAATGCATCAATCATGGTTGCCAAAGAAATGATCAGGCATGGTTACAAACCTGGGAAGGGGCTCGGAAAATCATTGCAAGGAATAGTTGAACCTATCACCCTGACTGCCAGTGAGAAGTTCTTTGGGGTAGGCTTCCGACCCACGCCAGTTGATGTAAAATGGGCAGACGAAAGAAAGAACGATGGTTGGGTCTTACCTCAGCCGGTTCCGCATCTATATAGGACATTTGTCAAGCCCATATACAATGAGGAAGAGGAAGATGAAGTCTTTACGGCCAAAGAAATTGAAGAAATCTATGGGGCTATGAGGAAGATACTGTATGAAACCCAAATGGTCCAACCAGGGGAAGGCTCAAGCACCGCTGAGGTGTTGTATATGGGACCTAATGCCAAGATGCATAATTGGAAGGCTACGCCATTCCCAATCAGGTGGGAGTCCTGGTAGACCAGTCCTGCCACTTTTTTTGCATCTCAAGTTATTTCAGGGTGTAACTCGGATCTTTTCTTTAGTTTCCTGTCTTTTAATTTCCAATGTAAACCCTGTTATCTTCAAATTCAATGAAATGAAATCAATATTTCATCATTCATTTTTCTTTATTCCTTCTGATTTTTGTTATTTTTTCTCTTTTATTTCTTCTTTCAGTTCTAATAATGCGGCTTTAAATAACATGACATGCTTGTGGACTTCATGCCCAGATTCAAACACGCTGTCTAAATGTGAAATAATGAACCAAGAACCAGAATATGATGAAGAAGAGGCTTTTAGGGAAATAAATCGAGAATTAGAACAATTCGAGAATAAATCTAAGTCGAACTTAAATGATAATGAGCCGGTTAACTTGGATAGTTCTGAAGAAATCAGGGAAACCAAGATAAGTATTCACACAGATGGAAAAACTCGGGATGCATTAATCCAACTCTTGTTTGAGTTCAAAGATGTGTTTGCTTGGTCATATGACGACATGCCAGGGCTAAATATTGATTTGGTGGTTCATAAGTTGTCGAATTACCCCGATTGCCCCCTTGTCCAGCAAAAGCAAAGAAAGTTTAAAACTGATATCAGTAACAAGATCAAAGAAGAGGTCACAAAACAGTTGAAAGCGGGGGTGATCCGAGTGGTTCGGTACACCACATGGCTAGCCAATGTAGTTCCAGTGCCAAAGAAAGACGGGAAAACCTGAGTGTGTGTGGATTACAGAGATCTAAACAAAGCAAGTCCCAAAGACAACTTCCCTTTGCCGAACATCCACATCATTGTTGATAACTGTGCCAAACATGAGATACAGTCCTTTGTGGATTGTTACGCAGTATATCACTAGGTGTTGATGGATGAAGAAGACGTAGAAAAGACAGTTTTTACCACACCCTGGGGCACATACTATTATAGAGTCATGCCATTTGGTCTGAAGAATACCAGGGCAACCTACATGAGGGCCATGACTGCCATTTTTCATGATATGATGCATCAAGAAATAGAGGTGTATGTAGATGATGTGATCATCAAGTCCAAGACTCAGGATGACCATGTTCGGGACTTAAGAAATTTTTTTGAGCGGCTACGCAAATATGATTTGAAGCTAAACCCAGCCAAGTGTGCATTTGGAGTCCCATCTGGCAAACTCTTGGGATTCATAGTCAGTCGGATGGGCATTGAGTTAGATCCAACAAAGATAAAATCTATTCAGGATTTGCCTCCTCCGCGAACCAAGAAGGATATTATGAGTTTGTTGGGTAGATTGAACTACATCAGCTGGTTCATTGCCCAGTTGAAATCCACGTGTGAACCCATATTCAAGTTGTTGAATAAAGATGCGGCGATCAAATGGACAAACAAGTGCCAAGAAGCTTTTGATAAAATCAAAGAATATATGTCGAATCCGCCAGTGTTGGTCCCACCTGAGCCAGGGAGGCCTCTGTTCTTGTATTTGACAGTCTTAGAAAATTCTTTCGGTTGTGTCCTCGGGCAGCATGATGTGACCGGAAAGAGAGAGCAGGCCATTTACTATCTCAGTAAGAAGTTTACCAGTTATGAAGACAAGTACACTTTATTGGAAAGAACTTGTTGCGCTTTAACTTGGGTCGCTCAGAAGCTGAGGCATTATCTGCAAGCCTACACCACTTACCTCAGAACCAGGTTGGATCCTTTAAAATATATATTCCAGAAGCCAATGCCTACTGGGAGATTAGCAAAGTGGCAGATCTTGCTCACGGAATTTGATATAGTCTACGTCACTCGCACGGGAATGAAAGCCCAGGCGTTAGCAGATCATTTGGCTGAGAACCCGGTTAATGATGAATACCAACCTTTGAGCACTTACTTATCAGATGAAGAGGTAAATTCAATCGAGGCAATATCTAAAGACATCAATGCTTGGAAAATGTTCTTCGATGGGGCGGTAAAGGCAAAAGGTGTTAGAATTGGGGCAGTCTTGATCTCACCTACTGGTCAACATTATCCAGCCACAGCCTGGCTTCGGTTCTTCTGCACGAACAACACTGCCGAGTACGAAGCCTGCATTATGGGTATGAACATGGCAATCGACCAAGATGTCAAAGAATTGTTAATCATGGGAAACTCGGATCTAATTATCCGACAAGCTCAAGGAGAATGGGAAACCCGAGATGTCAAGCTTATTCCTTATAGGCAACATGTGGAAGAACATGGCAAACGATTCAAGTCAATATAGTTCAGGTACATCCCTCATTGCCACAATGAACTAGCTGATGCACTTGCCATTTTAGCCTTGATGCTGTCATACCCGGGCAATGCCCACATCGATCCCTTGGAAATCCAAATCATGGAAAGGCACGGCTACTGTAATACGGTTGAGGCAGTATCATGACATTAAAAGATTTTTGAAAACTAAAAAATACCTCGAGCAAGCTAGTGGAGACCAAAAGAGAACCATTAGACGGCACGCAAGTGGTTTCTTTTTGAGTGGTGATGTCTTGTACAAAAGGACCCCGGACCTCAACTTGTTAAGATGTGTTGACACCGAAGAAGCCGGGAGAATCATATATGAAGTTCACGTAGGAGTGTGCGGACCCCACATGAACGGGTATGTTTTGGCAAAGAAAATCCTTTTGGCAGGTTATTATTGGATGACTATGGAAAAAGACTGCTTCAGTTTCGTTCGGAAATGTCATCAATGCCAGGTGCATCGTGATTTAATTCATGCACCGCCTACAAAACTGCATCCCATGTCAGCGCCTTGGCCATTCGTTGCTTGGGGCATGGATGTCATTGGGCCGATCGAGCCTAAAGCCTCAAATGGGCACAGATTCATACTGGTCGCCATCGACTATTTCACGAAGTGGGTTGAAGCAATCACTCTCAAATCTGTCACCAAGAAAGCTGTGGTAGATTTCGTGCACTCCAATCTTATATGTCATTTTGGTATCCCTGTAACTATCATCACAGATAATGCTAAAAACTTGAATAGTCATTTGATGGGGGAGATATGTGAACAGTTCAAGATAACGCATCGAAACTCTACTCTTTATCGGCCTAAAGCCAATGGTGTCATCGAAGTAGCAAACAAGAACATCAAAAAGATTTTGAGATAGATGATTCAAAGTTCCAGACAGTGGCATGAAAAGTTGCCTTTTGCATTGTTGGGGTATCGCACTACTGTGCGCATATCGGTCGGAGCAACCCCGTACCTTTTGGTTTATGGCACTGAAGCAATAATACCTGCGGAAGTAGAAATCCCTTCTCTCCGAATCATTGTTGAAGCTGAAATTGAAGACAGTGAGTGGGTCAAAATTCGTTTGGAACAGTTAACCCTGATCGATGAAAAGCGAATGGCCGCAGTCTACCATGGGCAGTTGTACCAACAAAGAATGGCTCATGCCTACAACAAGAAAGTGCGGCCTAGAAATTTTGAAGTGGGGCAACTCGTTTTAAGGCGTATTCTTCCCCATCATCAGGAAGCAAAAGGGAAATTTACTCCTAATTGGAAAGGCCCATATATCATCAGAAAGATATTGCCAAAAGGGGCATTGTACTTGGAAGATTTTGAAGGAAATGATCCCGAAGCAGCTGTGAATGCAGATGTAGTTAAAAGGTACTATGTTTAGTCTTTCTACAGCGACGACATTATACAATTGGGATGACGAAGGCTTTCATTCTTGCTACCCCCAAACACTCCAATCCTTTGCTAACCCTTTGAGCCGGTTATCTTTCTTTCATCACCCTCTTTGGAACTTGAAGATATTTGTAAAAAAAAGATGAAAATGAAATGATGAAAAAAAAATAAGAAGAAACAAAAGAAAATAAAAAAAAATGTTTCTCGTGAACTACGTTCGACTTGATTCTGAAAGGATATGTAGGCAGCCTCTCTCTGGGGTTCAGTCACACCAAAACAAAAATCCAATTTCCCCCAAAAGTGAAACTAAGGTAGACGTTATAATGGTTAGGCAATGATCCCGTTTGAACGGGTCCAAAGTTGTAATTCCATCCAGATTATTTTTACCCAAACCTTGTTCAAGTCCTTTCGATCAATCGGTGAAAGGTTTTCAACATCAGAGAACGCAGTTGTTTGGATTCGATGCAATGAAGATGAGAGAAAAAAAATGAGAGTCTTATTAGTGAAAACTTACGGGCACCATAAGTCGATGGTGAGCAGAGAAACTGAAAAACGAGAGAGTCTTGTTAGTGAAAACTCGTAAATAACACAATAAGGCGACGACGAGAAGAGAAATGAGAGAGGTCGATTGGCGGAAACCCGCGAAGGGCGTTGTTGATCGAAAAGAAGAAACCCTCACCACCATTGGTATTGAAAGAGTCCTGGCAAGGTTTCTCGGTTTTAAAAACACGGGTCGCAATGGGTTTCTGAGAAGTTGGATAGTTGTGTAGATCGGGTATCCAGTCCAAGGAGCATGTCATGTCTATTGAAGTCTGCATGCACCCCAGATAAGTCCTTCTTTCCTCCCCGAAAGGGACACTTCTCTTTAATTCACTTTCTTGTCCTTTGTTTACTTTTCCTTGAATCCCTTTCGGTCTAATTCTGCTCCGAAACTAGTACAAAGAAAAGGTGGCAAGATTGGTTTTACAGGGTTCTGCTTAATAAAAGCCAAGCCCAAAGAAAAGTACCCAGCCTCAGCGGATGCATCAAGTTGATCCCAACTGGCCATGATGAGTGATGCTCTGAAATCGGAGTCAGTCAAAATGAAAAGAAATCCAAAGTCAAAAGTCCCTAGAGGCAGAATAAAGTGAAAAGGCCAAAGCCCATACGGTTGAGCAGTCATGAGAAATCCTGAAAAGTTGAGTTCCTCGGTTTTAGGAGAGAGATCAATCCTCAGAAAAGCCAGCAAGCAGCAGAGGTTCTCACCAAAAGAGTTGGGCCGAGATCAAGTGATTAAAACAATCAACGCCACAAAACCAACTGCTGTTTCAAACTAACAATTGTTCATTGTTTGAAAAATTGAAACAGATGTAATCCAAAACAACCGTGCAAGAAGCAGGTGCAACCAAAAGGGAAAAGATGCGCAAGAGCTAGAAATAGCTTCGCAGCAATAATCAACCCAAAAGGGAAGTTTTCTCCAGATTCTTTCCTGCATTTTTACTAAAAAAAAAGAAAAATGAAGATAAAAAAAAGGAAAGAAAGAAAAAGAGGAAAATCCAAACAAAAATGATAGTTTAGAATCTCCAATATCTTTTTTTTACGCTTTTTCAACATTAGGGCTCCAATCCTTGAGTTGAGATTTTTAGACATAGGGTTGCCATTCCCTAGTCGCCTTTTTGCCAACATTAGGGTTCCAATCCCTGAGTTGAGATTTTAGAAATAGGGCCTCCATTCCCTAGTCGCCTTTTTTACCAACATTAGGGCTCCAATCCCTGAGTTGAGATTTTTAGACATAGGACCTCCATTCCCTAGTCGCCTTTTTTTTACCAACACTAGGGCTCCAAACCTTAAGTTGAGATTTTAGATATAGGACCTCCACTTCCTAGTTGCTTTTTTTTACCAACATTAGGGCTCTAATCCCTGAGTTGAGATTTTAGACATAGGGCCTCCATTCCCTAGTCGCCTTTTTTACCAACATTAGGGCTCCAATCCCTGAGCTGAGATTTTAGACATAGGGCATCTATTCCCTAGTTGTCTTTTTTACCAACATTAGGGCTCCAATCCTTGAGTTGAGATTTTTAGACATAAGGGCCTCCATTCCCTAGTCGCCTTTTTTACCAACATTAGGGCTCCAATCCCTAAGTTGAGATTTTAGACATAGGGTCTCCATTCCCTAGCCGCCTTTTTTACCAACATTAGGGCTCTAATCCCTGAGTTGAGATTTTAGACATAGGGCCTCCATTCCCTAGTCGCCTTTTTTTACCAACATTAGGGATCCAATCCCTGAGTTGAGATTTTAGACATAGGGCTTCCATTCCCTAGTCGCCTTTTTAACCAACATTAGGGCTTCAATCCCTGAGTTGAGATTTTTAGACATAGGGCCTCCATTCCCTAGTCGCCTTTTTTTCTTTACCAACATTAGGGCTCCAATCTCTGAGTTGAGATTTTAGACATATGGCCTCCATTCCCTAGTCGCCTTTTTTTTCTTTACCAACATTAGGGCTCCAATCCCTGAGTTGAGATTTTTAGACATAGGGCCTCCATTCCCTAGTCGCGTTTTTTTTACCAACACTAGGGCTCCAATCCCTGAGTTGAGATTTTAGACATAGGGCCTCCATTCCCTAGTCGCCTTTTTTACACACATTAGGGCTTCAATCCCTGAGTTGAGATTTTTAGACATAGGGCCTCCATTCCCTAGTCGCCTTTTTTTCTTTACCAACATTAGGGCTCCAATCTCTGAGTTGAGATTTTTAGACATAGGGCCTCCATTACCTAGTCGCCTTTTTTTTCTTTACCAACATTAGGGCTCCAATCTCTGAGTTGAGATTTTAGACATAGGGCCTCCATTCCCTAGTCGCCTTTTTTACCAACATTAGGGCTCCAATCCCTGAGTTGAGATTTTTAGACATAGGACCTCCATTTCCTAGTCGCCTTTTTTTTTACCAACACTAGAGCTCCAATCCCTGAGTTGAGATTTTAGACATAGGGCCTCCACTCCTTAGTCGCCTTTTTTTTTACCAACATTAGGGCTCCAATCCCTGAGTTGAGATTTTAGACATAGGGCCTCCATTCCTAGTCGCCTTTTTTACCAATATTAGGGCTCCAATTCCTGAGTTGAGATTTTAGACATAAGGCCTCCATTCCCTAATCGCCTTTTTTACCAACATTAGGGCTCCAATCTTTGAGTTGAGATTTTAGACATAGGGCCTCCATTCTCTAGTCTCCTTTTTTACCAACATTAGGGCTCTAATCCTTGAGTTGAGATTTTAGACATAGGGCTTCCATTCCCTAGTCGCCTTTTTTTACCAACATTAGGGCTTCAATCCTTGAGTTGAGATTTTACACATAGGGTCTCCATTCCCTAGTCGCCTTTTTGCCAACATTAGGGCTCCAATCCCTGAGTTGAGATTTTTAGACATAAGGCCGTCATTCCCTAGTCGCCTTTTTACCAACATTAGGGCTCCAATCCCTGAGTTGAGATTTTTTATATATAGGGATCCATTCCCTAATCTCTTCTTCCTAAAGACACACGACCCTTATTTTATTGCTTTCAAAAAAAAGGAGAAAATAATTTAGGTTTTGTTACAAATAACTCACGAAATTTTCCTAGTGAAAACTGGGGCAGAAAAATTTCGTTCGTTTGTTTGTTTTGGTGTCTGAGCAGGTTTTACCTCGAGGCACAGGATTCGAGATGACCGAAACAATGAGTCTCAATTCAAAATAAAGAAAAGAATAAAAAAGAAGTGAACTCAAAGTTCTTAAGTGGAGAAGGATGCGGACTGTTCAAGATATGATTGAAGTCATAAGCTTCGCATGTCCCGCCTTGACCCAAAGCTGAAGAAAGAACCAATACCTACAGCTGACGAGCATCAAGATTCAGATCGGAGTCCACAGCAAGAACCAGTTGAGACTCAAGATCAAGCTTCAAGAGATTTATAGATAGGAATCTTGTAACTCGTAGTTGATAGGTTTAGCTAGCTTAGCTTTTTATTTTCCATTTTGGTGTAATAAGGAGTTCAGCAAGCAGTAGCGGCAGCAGCAGTGAAATCACAGCTTCCTGGTAGTCCCAGCTACCAAAACTTCCAGAACTACACTGACCTGATTCCTTTATAGCCAATGATAGACTCTTTTCAAAAATGCTTCTCATGGAGTGTCAAACGGGCAAAAATCCCTCATAATTGCTCATTTTATCTTTGCCCGAAACCCCTTCATGTCTCCGAGCAAGAGGGGCAGCTGTGAGCACGTGATTTTTCCCTCACCTAAATTGCTCCTACAGAATCCCAAGAATTAGATTTTTCCTTTTAATTATTTGTTATTTAGAAATTATTGTAGAATTTTTCTTTCTTTTTTCATTTTTTGTGCGCATGTTTAATTTTTGTTTAAGTCATAAAAATATAAAAATACATTGCATTTGCATTTAGGACTTAATTTTACATTTTTTCTTGATTAATTAGTAAATTAGTGTTTTACAAAAATGGAAAAAATCACAAAAAAATAACTTATTTTTGCATTTTTAATTTTAGTTTTTAGTTTTGGTAATTTTCTTTTAATTTGGCATTTAATTAGTTGTGGTAATTATTATTTAGAGTCCATTAATTTAATTTGGTAGGACAATCTAGTTTTGAGATTTAATTTAGGTTTTATTTTATTTGGAAAATGGAATTAAAAAGAATTTGAAAATAATAAAAGAAAAGTAAAGGAGTTGAAGAGGACCAAATTTTGGGCCAAATCTTTAAATTCTCCAAGCCCA
The DNA here is from genome assembly GCF_000393655.2 of Nicotiana sylvestris. Classification (NCBI taxonomy): domain Eukaryota; kingdom Viridiplantae; phylum Streptophyta; class Magnoliopsida; order Solanales; family Solanaceae; genus Nicotiana; species Nicotiana sylvestris. Next base: position 152,027,820 of record NC_091059.1, read on the forward strand.
AATTGATTTACACTTTGAAACCCGGTCAAATTGGCCCAAAATCATGTAATACCCGGTCTGCCCCCATAGATAATCCAAACGCCCCCGTTTTGATGGTTTTTAATCTGAGTCGTCGATCTCCCCTTGATCGAACGGCTCATAACGGAGTCCCGTTTTAATATTTAAGTGTCCGAAGCCTACCCCCCCCCCCCCACTCGTTTCTCTCAACTCCCCTCTTCAGAGAACAAGCAAAAAACCCTAGAAGCCGCACCATGATTCCACTGTCCTCCGGCGGCGGCGCCACCACCAAATTCACCCAAATCAACACCATAGAACCCCCATTACCTCCCCTCTCCAAATCTCTACTCCTTTACCTTCGAATCTCCCCAGAACTTGTCGAATCTTAAATTGAAGACATGAACCCTAAATTCCCAAAACTAAATTAGTGAGTCTATTTGAAGATTTGAAGTCGAAATCGGCTTTTTTCATGTGTTTTCGTTTGAGAACACATGATTAAAGCCCATTTTGCTCAAAATCGAAAGCTCGAGGTTTAATTTCAAGATTTGGACGTTCGAATTTAGGTATTTTCACTTCCTTTTCTTGCATGTTTCCTTTTCTTCGTTTAAGTTCATTTTCTATCTCTTTTCTGCGTCTTCTTTTCTTTTCTTCATTATGTATTCACTTTCTCGTTTATTCTGTTTTTGCATAATTAGCTTAATAACAAAGTTTAGCTTATTTGTTTTGTTAATTGGTTCATTTTCCTCTGTCTTTTGTTTTTAGTTTCATTTTTAAAGGTTTCCGGGATTTTTTTTTTGGGGAAATTTTGGGTCAGTCTGTTAAATTGGAATTTCGATTATAGATTGTTTGTTTGCTTGAAATCAAAAACCCAAAAGAAGGGATTCAAATTGGGTTTTGTAAGACGGATTTGGGCTGAATCATTGGGTCAAATTGACCTATGAATTTTTTGAGGGTAATTAACAGGGCTTAAAGGGATAATTTAGGAACTCTAGGTAGGGGGAATCTCAGCAACTGAATTAGGAAGCTGCTAGGAAGGTGTCATTGGGACTTAACTAAAAATTTAATTTTTTTAAGTGAGGGTACTTGAGCAAATACCAAAATTGCAAAAGGTCTTAAGTGTAAAAATGAGCTTGTTTCTGCAGCCCTAAAACCTTGCCTATAAAGACATCATTACTTGAGGTTGAAGTAAGATTTTAGAGATAAAAAACTCCTGAAAAACTGAAACGGCTAAGAAAACTCTGAAATATCTTTGAATTCCCTGCATTTTCTTGCTGAGAACTGCTTGAATTTTACTTAGTTTTTGGGTTTTGATCTTCATTGCTTGGTTAAAACCACTGAAAAATGACAAATTCTTGTATCTGGGTTGAAATGGACTGAGTTTGGATCTTTAAAGTTTGGGTTGGAGTTTTACTGTTACTTTTATTGTTTCATTGTTGGGGTTTTAAGCTGGTTTCTACTGCTGTTCCTTGATGATTCTTCACCCTTTCTGTTTATCTTTCGATTTCCAGGTATTCATCATACCTCTTAGTGTTTGAAAATGGACGAACATGAAGTTTGTTTGATCAAGCTAAAATCTGTAACAGAGCAGTTGATTAAATGCTATTTTTGCACCTGTAAAATTAGTTGATTGTTGCATTTTAGTTTAGTTTCCATTATGTGGATGTTTGACCCTTTTGTTGTTTAAATCCCTTTTAGTTCTGAAAGTTTCAAGTAGCCATTTCAATTTAGATGATTTGTTTTGTTAAAAGGCCATGAAACTTGTTGAACATAAGAACGTCTGGTTTTCTGTATATTTAAGTACTGAAGAGACCAATGTGAGATTCAGAAATTTTATTTTTGACTTGCTTGATAATCCCCTGTTGACTATAGTAATCAAAAGGGGGTGATGAATTATAATGTTCTGAGGCATATTCATTAGGTGTATTAGCCTTAGCCATGGCTAGTAATAGTTCTGATTCTTAAAATTGATATAGTTCTAATTTTGGCGTAAGCTTGAAATGATTGTGTATAGTTTGCATGGATTTAATTTTGGGTATTGAATGATAAAATAAGCTGCATACGAGTTGTTGTTGATCACAGATTGTATGCTCATTTTGAATATGCTTTAAATTCGTTCAATGATTGGCAGTATTGGTGCAAATTTTAAGGCCTTTTCGTAGAAATTGTTCTTGTTTTAAGTGTTGATGCTGAAATATCAAACTGGGCTACCTGTGTTGGCCCAGTTGTGTTGAATTTTCTCATCAGCAATTGTTTCCTCAATATGGGCTTCGTATTAAGCCAACTGAGTCGTTGTGCACGCCAAGGGAAGTGGCGACGGGTAATGAAGCCCATCGTTGGCCTGGGCCTTTTTAACAAATCAAATTCTGGTGGCGTTTATCACCTAGCGGACCATTCATTAATTTGAGATTAGCCATTAGCCTAGAAATAAATTAGAAATTTCCTTTAGCCTTTCATAAATTAATTAGGTCTCTAATTAGTCGAGGTGTGCCATGCCAAATAAAATCTCAAAATGCATGGCCCTCATTTAATTAATATTTTAATTCTTAGAAATCGAGGCACGCTATTTAGTTGAATTTTTTATGGCCCTCGCAAAGTTGAAAGTGCGTAGTTGCTTTAGGCGCGTTATTTTAAAAAATTACTTTCCTAAACTCGGGTGTGCATTTTATGTGACCCAAATCCAAATCTTAACAACGTTAAATAAAAATATATCGCGGACCGCGGGTGCATTTCATGTGGCGTGGTTCAAAGACGTGTTTTAGATAACGTTGAATATTCATAAAATTAATTAAAAGCAGTTAATAATTTAAAATTATACCATAGGCTAAAACATGTATTAAAATCAGATAATAGGTCAATTATGATAGTTTAAGCGACCGTGCTAGAACCACGGAACCCGGGAGTGCCTAACACCTTCCCTCGGGTTAACAGAATTCCTTATTCAAAATTTCTGGTTCGCAGACTTCAAAAGGAAAGTCGATTTTTCCTCGATTTGGGATTTAAAATAAATCGGTGGCTTGGGACACCAATTAAAATATTCCAAGTGGCGACTCTAAAAAAATAATAAATAATCCAATTTCGAATAATGTTAGTTAAAGTGGAAAAACTCCCTTATACTACCTTCGGGTGTGTAAAAAGGAGGTGTGACTACTGCTAGTATCTAATACCCACAATGAAACATCAGTAGTAGTTAAAGAAACTTTGAAAACATTTTTCAATTAAGTCTTACCTTGTTTCTTATCATTTAGAGTTGCAAGATACTCCGGGCAGTTTCTCTTCTAATGTCCTATCTTCTTACAATGGAAACATTCAGCATTAGATTTGTCAGTTTTGCATGTCTTGCTTTTGGGTTTGGTCACACCACCCTTAGACGCAATAGGTTTCTTCTTGGGTTTATTTTTACCCTTACCCTTCTTCTTAAAAGAGTTTCCAGCCAACATGACATTTCCTCTCTTCTTCTTAGATGCAAGTTGATTCTCATAATCAATAAGCATGTTAAGCATCTCATGAAGATCACAATCCATTTTATGCATATTAAAATTAATAACAAATTGTGAAAAGGATTCAGAAAGTGACTGCAAGATCAAATCTTGAGAAAGCTCTTTACCCAATTTGCACCCCAACTTCTCAAGTTCTTCAATAAAATCAATCATACGATTGACATAGGGTCAAACTGGAGAGTTTCCAGTCAAATTGGATCCAAATAAAGCCTTAGATAGCTGGTATCTTGCTGCCCTGCTTTGTGTACCAAACATCTTATTAAGATGTTTAATGATTGCAGTTGGATCCATATCCTGATGTTTCCTCTGGAGCTCAGAACTCATAAAAGCGAGAATGAAGCATTTGATAGTAAGACATTCTTCCAAGTATTTTTGATAAATCTTAGTGGCATCATCATCATTCTCATCTGGGACTTCCTTGGCGGGCTTATCGATCACATCAATAAGTTTTTCATGCATGAGAACAATTCTCAAATTTCTATACCAATCATCGAAGTTTGGTCCTACCAACTTGTTGGTATCAAGTATTCCACGCAGTGATATAACAGACATATTGAGAAATCTACAATTTAAAAAAAGAAAAGGCAATATTATAAGAACATATTTAAACATATCATAAAGACATGAACTTTTATCTAAATGATATTTCAACTAATATTTTAAAATGCTTACCCTCATTATAGTTTAAGAAATCTTTATTTCTATTAGTGGAGTAAAGAAAACCTTCAACAATATGTATGAGCCACTTAAAAGTCAAGTCGTTTCTCACATATATTTTAAAGGTAGGTACACTTACCAATTGTATCCCCATACAATTTTCTTAAATAGCTTTATGTCAATTAGTCCCCTGGGGGTCAGGTCGATCTTATTGGCATAGTTGAGTTCAACCATCATGATAGCAAAGAACTTATTAAATTTTATACTCCCCGGGTAGTACAGGCATCTAGTGTAAAAATAAATAATTCTTTCAATCCATGCACCTAATGCGATAAATAATTTTAACATATTCTCGAACTATAATTCTCCTGGTTGTCAGGCCGCTCCTTATAAACAAGAAGTAACTAAAATTATTTATTTTGATGGATAGCTTTACTAATAAAATATATTATTCAAGAACTCAAATTTTAGTAAGAGGGAATTGTTACTAAAATAACTTTTAATAACATGATGATCAAATCTTTCATATCACATGAATTTGGCTTAAGTTGTCTGCATGCTTTGTCCTAAATAAATTTACATCACATGTAATAAATAATTTAAAATTATATATCGAACAAGCATGTCACATAAAAATGAAATTCAACATACTTCTACATGTTTATCTAATATATCACATATATCACATAAAATAATACATGCCAGAAAATTATTATTAGTTAATACCTTATAAACTAATAACAACTAAAACAACTATATAATTTAATAATCTATTACAGATTACCATCGTATCTTATATGAAATTTCAAATTCAAGTTACGAACTATCTTAGTAGTTTAACTTATATAAATATATATTTTATTCACAATAAAATAATATCAATTCATGTATTCAAACAATTTGTCTATTCCACAAGATACATGTATTATGGTTTGAACTTTTCAAATGCAAAAATATTCGTAAATAAATTTTAGACACGAGAAACCAAGGCTCTGATACCACTATAGGATTGCATAGAGGTGTTCATAACACGCAACGGAAGATAATAACAATCCTCGGTAGAACTTTTCGTGTTTAAAATTTATTTACATATCAAAGATCGGATCTAAGACATACCTAGTGAAGAGAATCTTTTTTCAAAATTTCTTCGATAGTGCGAAGACCCTATGCGTATCCACACCGAGACCAATCCTTGCTATCAACTCTTTGATCAATGAAACCCGTGAACAAATTAAATGAAAATTACAGTGCTAAGTTTTTAAAAAACTTCAACCTTACTGTAAGTATAGTATTTTCCTTGAAATGAATATTGCTCTTTTTTATTTTTGTAGCTCTGCCAAACATTTTTTTTCTTTTTCACAGCTTAGTGTATATTTTCACCGTGATATATATATATGTGCATATATGTAACACCTTTGTAATACTTTTCAAATAGGTAGGAAAGGAAAAGTCACAAACGTTGATTTTTTCCTTCGTAAAATCCATTCCAAACGTTGGAATTATGCAACCTTTTTCATTTGGAAAAATTTGAATCCCATTCCAAATGGGCATACGGCAGCTAGCTAAAAATTCAATTCACGTTAGTCCAATTTGGACTTTCACATTGAATTAATTGATCCAATTCAAAATTGGATTACAAGAATAAATTGATAATATATAATACAACCTATTGATCGAGGCCAACCCAGCACTACTATTGAGTAGCGAGAGAGGTCGAAGCAGCTTTTACCCGATTAAGGTCGGGATCGATTTCCACAAGGAGCTAGAAGTTGGAGTCGGGTGTCTATCTAAAGTGGAGTTATGTATTTACTCTTAGTTGAACTTCTAAACATTTTGGGTTTTGATTTACTTCTAATTGTATAGAACTACAATGATCAATTAAACTAAAATAAGTTAAGATTAAACTATTGCGAGTTTTCAAATGATTAAAAGGCACTAGGGTAGTGACTTTGGCCTAGTTGGTCAATTGACGGATACTTGAGTCTAAAGCATAATTCTCACATTTGGGGAGTATGATATAACCATTGCACGATTCTACTCACTCTACACCTCTCGGTAGTTCGAGTGATTCTGCCCGAATTGACTTTCTCAAGACCAATTGGGTATGCAAATTTGCACAAGCAATCATGGTTCAAGTCAGATATTACTATCTCTAGGTTTAATCCTTCGATTGAGGCTATCAATCTCTTGAGTACGCCCCAATTCCTTGATGGGCCAATTTCAGAGACTTGGGCTCTCTTTCTCAAGAAGAGCCAAAGTCAACTAAATATAAACTAGTATTTGCAACCACTAATTCAGCAATTAAACATGAAATTAGTCCAAATATCAAACACTCATAATCAATCAAGCCATAAAACACAAGACCCATCAATTACTCACACTAGGGTTGAGCCACAACCCTAGTTATGGGTCTAGCTACTCATAATTAGAGAAGAAAACAAAGAAATAGATGAAGAAAATCTCTCCTCCTCTAAACAGCTAAAAATATCGAAGTCACGAGTGCAGCCTTCAGTACAAACTCTCTCCTCCTCTAAAAATGGGAAAAGAAGCTATCTATACTAAGCTGAAAAATCTGGACAAAAATACCCCTGCGGGGCTAGTGCGGACCGCACAAAATCACGTGTGGCCGCACTAAGGCTCTTGACTTGAATATCCAGCTCTCTGAACTTGGGCAATGCGGACCGCACAAAATCGAGTGCGGCCGTGGTGGCTTCTAGTGTGGTCCGCATGAAATGGATCGCGGACCGCATTAGGCTTCAATCCTCAACTGGCAACTCTCTAAACTATGGCCTATACGGATCGCACTAAATCGAGTGCGGCCGCAATGACTCCAATGCGGATCGCAGAAAATCAAGTGTGGCCGTAGTGCCCTTTTTACCTGAGTTGCATACTCTCTGAACTTCACTTGTACGGACCGCACAGAATGGTGTGCGGTTGCACTGGCCCTGTTTAACTGAACTTTGCCTTGTTTTGGTACTTGTGCAAGTTTCACTCCTTTTTGAGCTGGCTTTTGACATCTTGTCACCTTGTTGACCAAACCTGCAATCAAGCATAACTTGTGAGCCTTTTGGGACTATTTTGTACACATTTCTAATCAAAACATAAGCATGAAGGAGTGTAAAATGCATCATAATTCCTATTTATCAACTCCCCCAAACTTAAGCTTTTGCTTATCCTCAAGCAAACAAAATAAGACCCACCCTTTAAGAGAAAATCCAGAAAAATTCAGATGTCCTAAAGTGATCTCATCTAGCATCAATTGGGAATTGCCCTCAATACAAATGAATCATTAACAACATTTACTCTTTTAAACACCATGGATTAAGTGCGACGCAATAGCATCAAGAGTTGACTCAATACATCAAAGAAATCTTTATATTAATTTGGTCATTGTGGAACCCAAACTCACACATCCTCAGCATCTCCCTAAGCAAACCCACCTTTAGAATAGTAGCACTCCGAATGAGGTTTATGGAAATTCACTCATCTCTCTCAAAGAAAAGTCACAAGTCCGGCTCTAAGTACCATATGCTTGTCCCTCGTGTGAGTCACCACTAATGTAAGTTTCATTCAATTAGAGATCATATAGGGCTTTTGTGGAGATATTGTGAAGGCTTTTGGTTCCGGGTAGGCAATGTTTGGTCTAAGTAGGTTCCATCTTCCCTTAAGCACTTCTTTTGTTTCATTTCGGCACACATTCACTTGACTTTTTGAGTCTTTTCATTTCTTTTTAAGTGGTTAGAGAGACACAATGTCACTCTTTCTTATACATTTCAAATCTTTTCTCCTTTCTCAACTTTTCACACCTTTCATTCTTTGCTTTTCTTGAATCCCTTTTATTCATTTCTACATTGAACATTCTTTTTGTCTTTTTGCTTTTCTTTCTTTTTCATTGCCTTTCCTTTTCTTCATTTTGTACCTTTTTACCACTTTGTTGTCATCTTCGTCTCTCCCCCCAAACTTATACTTTTGTCATGTGCTAAGGAAAGATCGGGTGCCAACAGAGGGTATCTTTTAGAATGGGTAAAGGCTTGTATCATGGTTCTTGAAGGAAAAAGGTCTAAGGCTCAAAAAGGTTGACTGGGAATTTTATCATTGTTAGGCTATGGAGGTGTTCAAGCTATCATTTGGATCAAGGAGAGCCTATAATCATATCTCAAATCAAAATTCACTTAGGATTTTGCCTCAACAAACATTCAGGGCAGGTTCTAGACCAATGGCTCAGGACTTGGACTTGCAATGCAATTTCTCACCACACAAGCTATGGGATCACTAAAGACATAGATTCAGGGGCCCACAACGACCTTAGATAAGTTTTGAGCACACAATGGTCCCAAAAAAACACTTGATAATTATCGGTCAACACAAGAGTCTCAAGGTCACGACTTTTACCATCCTAAACACAACGATTTGTTTTTGACCATGATATCAAAGACAAATGTGCTAGGCCCAAGTGAAGCTTTGCTTGAGGCACCCTTACCACTAACTACTAAAAAGCAAAAAGAAAAATGGACTCAAATCTTTAAGACACAAATCGAGTGCGGCCGCAGTGACTCCAATGCGGACTGTAGAAAATCAAGTGCGGCCGCATTGCCCTTTTTGCCTGAGCTGCATACTCTCTGAACTTCACATGCGCGGACCGCACAGAATGGTGTGCGGCCGCACTGGCCTTGTTTGACTGAGCTTTGCCTTGTTTTGGTACTTGTGCAAGTTTCACTCCTTTTTGAGCTGGCTTTTGACATCTTGGCATCTTGTTGATCAAACCTGCAATCAAGCACAACTTGTGAGCCTTTTGGGACTATTTTGTACACATTTCTAATCAAAACTTAAGCATGAAGGAGTGTAAAATGCATCATAATTCCTAGTTATCACCTACATATAAATCAATATTAATATATATCACATATATATTATAATCAAGAGATACAATTCAATTTTCTATTCTAAATAGAAAGCTTCAATTTGTTTACAATATTAACTTTGTCATCTGTGCTAGCAAAGGATATAATAATATTTCATTTGGACTAATAAATTAATTTATTTGACTAATTAAATTCTTTAATTTAATTATCAAATAATAAAGTAATTAATCCCCTAGCAAAGATTAGAACACTCGTTAGTGTGCGACCCTATAGGTTCAATATTAAGTCGGTAGTAAATTGATCACATCAGTATACTAATCAAGGGTGGCGTCTAGAAACACTCCTTAACGACCGGATATCATGAAGTATACAATTTACTCTCATCAACCCGTAGAACAATAGTGTATTAATTCTGTCTGTCCTTATAGCTCTGGTCACCCTAGGATATGGTTTAACTATCAAATCCTAATAGGCGACCAACTATGTGTTCATATCATATATAATCGACCATTGAATGACCTAAGAAACTCTTTTCTTCTTTCATTCAATCACCCTGGCCAAGGTCTTAATTTGGTCGGTTATAATTCATGACAACATGGAGTTTAAACTCATTACCAAGAGTTGACATATTCCATCTTGATCAATCACTAATTCTTCAAGTATTTAATCATACCCAATATCCTTTCAACTATCGCCGTAGGGCCATACGTGTCTAGCATCAAAGTACAATAAATAACTTGTCTATTACTATGATGATATCAGGTCAAAGGAAGCTCTTACATCACATTCTTCCTGAGAATATCCCATTGACAGTTTATGGTAATTCTAACCATTAAGAATTATTCAATGAGTCGGTTCAATGATCATATCTCTATATGCATCATCTATCTATATGATTTAGTTAATGAGATCAACTAATCTTTATCCCATAAAGACAATCACATAGATATTGATCTAACCGGATTATTAGTGTCCAAATTAATAATCCTATGATCAAGAATAAAATTTAGATCAAATTATAAGAAACTTCACTCTCATTATCATGATTTCAATCACGATGACAAGTCTCAAATTTAATCAAGGACCTTATCAAATTAATCAAGCAATTAATAATAATAATAATAATAATAATAATAATAATAAAAATAATAATAATAATAATAATAATAAAAGAATATCAAATTACATATATATTTTATATGAAATAACATTCATGAAAAATATATTCAAATTATCAAACATGAGATTAGATCTAGGGCATATCTAATATATCCCAACAATTGTTTCTTTCGTTCAATCTTTGACCTTTAATATTTTTTATCACTTGATATAATCATATAATACTCCTAAACGTATGCTCCAGCTTCAAAATCTGTCTAGTCTACCAGCTCCCAATTGGTTATGAACTAATTATGCTTTTCTCTCACTCTTGCAGATGACAGTGAATTCAGCTACATATAAAATTTGGCAACTTGCAAAGTGGGTTCTTGATCGGAGAGTTGAGGAGCGTTTTTTTTTTCTAGCTGCTTTTATAAGTTCGCAGCATTTTTAATACCAAAGATTAGGAGTGATAAGCCTCTTTTAAGTCTGATGTTATCTAAATATGATAAGAAGAAAGAAGCCTTTGTAATAAAATGATAAAAAAAAAAAATATAGGACTAGATGATATATATTTTCTAACACGGCTACCCAGAGGCGGATGTAGTGCATTTTCGACGGGTTCAATTGGACCCATAATTTTTAACGTTGAGTAAAAATTTATATAAAAATTTATTAAAATTACAAAAATAGTAGATATGAACCCATAACATTAAATATATATAATGAATTTAATGCTAAAAACTTCAAAAATTGAACCCATAGGATTTAAATCTTGGATCCGCCTCTAGCTACCCATTAAGGGTGAACTGGTAGACGGCAGAACCGGCCGAGTTGATTACATATGCGACAAGTTGTTACACCAAATTTCTCCACAAGAGGATATTAAAAGTGGGTTTTTAAGTTTAAATTGATTGCGTAAATTTTTCCTCAGTCCCTGAACCTTGTAATAATTTAGACTCATACATTAGGATGTACTATTTCTACATCCTAGGCATCATAATATGCCATGTATTCACAAAAGATGTTGTAATGGTCGATATCTTATATGCATTAGAACATACCAAAAAGTAAATGATTATGCGTGAGATCAGCAGTTTGGACCCACTCGCTATTTGCTTTGCAAGAAGAGGGAGGCATTAGTCATCTGCTAATGCAGGTAAGAAATTGATTCTTATGTTTTGTACGTCTCTTTTTTATTTCATAATTTCTTTTTTTTTTTTGTTTTTTAAAGCTCTTTGCTCTAGAGCATATACCAGATATGGCAAATGCTTATTTTGAAAATGATGATACAGTTTTGCCATGTGAAGTCCCCCTTGCCAAACAGTGGTTTAAACTTTTGGAGAAATATCACGCAAATAAGTCATAAGGTACTCGAAATTAGATACATGGACAAGGTATTTGAATACAATAGTTTTAATTTGAATATTAGTGAATAAGTATATAATAAATATTTTTCGATATTATATTGGCCCGATTATCTAAATATTGGAGATAATAATGTTAGTTTTAATTTAACTATATGTGTCTTGTTTTTGTTTTTTTGTGATGAAATAAATATAGTATTGTTGGCATCAAGAAGATGCAGTGGTTACAAAATTAAGCTTAGTTCCATAACAGTAAGCTCTAGAGCATAGGGAACTAACCAAAAGCAAAAGAGGCCGTTAAGTCAGGTTCTAAGAACCCAAGAAATCTAAAAACGAAAAGAGGTTGTTAAGTGAGGCTCAGACGACCAATGAAATCTACAAAAGAAACAACATCCTTTACAGGGGCAAGAATGCTCCAACTATAGAGCTGTTGCAGACACATATCCTTTAGCACATAGTTAGGAGTAGAAATCCCATCAAAATATTAGTATTCTTTTATGTCAAACACACCAGAAAATATAATTTGGAATCATTTGCCAGATGTACTTGATGGCGTTGTTAACTTTTCAAAAGTTCCAACTTTCAACTGCTTCCTTGATATTCAGGGGAAGTGTCCACCTGATACAAAAAGTTGTCATGAACATGTGCTAGAGATTAGCAGCCAATTTGCAATATAAAAAAGATGGTTGATAGATTCTAAACTTGATTGGCAAATGTGACATCTATTCACAAGCTGGATTTTTCTTCTACATAGGTTATCTTGAGTCATGGTGCCCCTTTCAGTGCTGTCCAAGTGAAACAGATGATCTTTGGAGGTAGTTATGTTCTCCATATTAACTTCCAAGGCTAGAGGGCTATCACTTTATTTTGGGAGCACATTCTGTGATTCTCTGCTTTGATAGTGTATGAGCTCTTCCTTAGAGCTACCTCATCTTATTCTGCCTAAATACTAGCTGTCTACTGTACAACTTTTTAATCTATTCAGCAAGTAAAAGCATCTTTAAGCTCCCAATCTTGCATGTTCCTACTAAATTGAACATCGCATACATTTTCTGATCTGTTTTGGCCAATAAAAATAGAGAAGGATCTCTGGCAAAGCAGAATCTCCATGCCATTTTTCATTTCAAAATTTTACCATAGAGCCATTGCCAACTTTGAAGGATATATCTTGCTGGAAATATACCTTTAGACTGTTTTTATTCTTCCAAGGTCCCACCCCATGGAGATCACGCGAATTCAATTAAATCGTCTATTGTTAGTGTTTACTCTTTCTGTTTATTTCATATTTTTTGTATTTCGTCACTACACCCTCTTGTAATAATTCAAATAATTTAGATGGTAATTGTTAGGTTCCTTTATTTGTGGTATTTCTGTCCATTTCATTTTAGATAGTTAGTTTTTGATGTTTAGTGGTTTATGTTTCACTTAATTTGATTGGTGAAATTATTTTGTTGTGTCATATTATTTTAAGACAAATTTGGTTGTTATTTTATTAGAGAAAAGCACTAAGTTAGAGTGATTTTATTGATACAAAAGAAAGTATAGAATTACTGAATCATATTAACACTAGATACCATTTTGTTACCGGTAAACTGCATGGTCCCATCTTAAAAAGGACACGTGGTTGTCCCCGATTAGATAAAAAAAGGTCCACCCGTTTATAATTAAAACTCACCCCGACCCATAAACACACGGATAGTGCTTGTTGTGAATGACAATGTGAATAACTCATTATTTGTCATTCATTTGTGAAAGGCTATTCAAATTTTAGATTGGATTTGGTTAAGGCTTGAAATATGCTAAAAAGATCATTTTTCTTCTAAACTTAAACCATCTAGGGTTAGAGTTCACTATCATCTTTGTTTGATTTTTTAATTTATCCAGTCACTATCATGGTGATAACCACAGTCACTATTTCGACAACAATGGGTTTATATTGTTGTTGGTGGTGGTGGATAGTTATTACATGGTTGGGTAACGCCATTATGGTCAAATATTTCAAACATCTGTTAAAATATTTTAATTAAGACTATATGAATTCAATTAAATCATCTATTGTTAGTGTTTACTATTTCTGTTTGTTTTTCATATTTTTGCATTTCTTCTTTACAATCTCTTGTAATAGGTTCAAATAATTTAGATGGTGATAGTTAGGGTTCTTTTACTTGTAGTATTTTTGTCTATTTTGTTTTAGATAACTAGGGTTTGATGTTTAGGGTAGTTGAGAGAAAACAATTGGGATCCTTCACCAAATAACCACACCTCATACCCCACAAAAAATAAGGTAGTCGAGAGAAAATACAAATATTTATTAGAAACATCTAGAGCCTCACTTTATTAGTCCAATCTTCCCACCAAATATTAGGGTGGTTGTGTGTTACCAGCCATATACATCATTAATAAGATGCCCTTCTCTATTTTGGGAAACATTTCCCCTTTTGAGAGATTACATGGCACTTCCCCTACTTCTTTGTTTTGCCACTACTCCCAAGCTTGGGAGGAATAAGTTTCCGTCCAAGGCCATTAAATGTGTTCTTCTGGTTATCCTTATGGTAAGAAAGGCTACAATCTTCTTAATCTTACCAATAATTCCATTTTTTATCTAAAGATATTCCATGAACATGTATTTCTCTATTCTTCTTTTTCATCTATTAATCCTTCTATTCTTCTATACTTTTTGTTGATATTCCTCTCCTCTTCCTCCTTCATTCTCTACCGATCCTGCTCTTTCTTCTCCACTCTCTGAGTCTTCTTCTCTTTCTCCACATTCTCCTCCTTCTTTTACTTCTTCTCCTTACTCCCTGAACCTTCTTCCTCTTCTCTTTCTCTACCTTTTATTCCTCTTATTAGGAAATCTACTAGGGTTTGTCATACTTCTTCCTACTAAAAGACTATGTCTGCTATTCTGCTCTTTCCAATCCTACTTGTGCTCCCTCCAAGGTCTCTGCTACTGAGTTACAACTGAATGAACCTCAGTTTTACCAGCAGGATACCTCTCATCCTGCCCGGCAAGAGGCTATGTTGAAAGAATTTCAAGCTTTAGAGGTAAACCACACATGGGAGATTGTCCCTCTTTCTTCTCACAAAAAATTCATTCCTTGCAAATGAGTTTATAAGATCAAACAGAAGTCTAATGTGTCTATTGAGAGGTATAAATCAAGGTTTGTTATGAGAGGTGATACTTAGAAGGATGGGATTGAGTATACTGAGACCTTCTCTCCAGTTGTTAAGTTTACTATAATCAAAAGCCTCATTTCTCTTGCTACCAAGAGAGACTGGACTGTGTATTAGCTTGATGTAAATAATATTTTTCTTGATGGTGATCTCCATGAAGAAGTATACATCAAAATTCCACATTGTCTTCAGATTTCCTCATTTCTTCCTTCTACCTCATCTCCTTTGATTTGCAAGCTTAGTAAGTCTCTTTATGGTCTCAATCAGGCTTCCAGGCAATGCTTTTCAAAATTATGTGAAGACGTATTATCTAGAGGCTACATCTCAAGCAAGAATAATTATTTCCTCTTCATCATATCTTCTAATGGTTCATTGAAAGTCCTAGTTGTATATGTTGATGATATCTTACTTGTTGGGAATGACATTTCGGAGCTTGACAGTTTGAAATCCTTATTGGATGCACAATTCAAGGTCAAATATTTGTGATTTGTTAACTATTTTTTGTATTTGGAGGTCACCAAGCATCCTGAAAGCTTTTTGATTAGTCAGCACATATGTTTCTAGTTTGTTGGATGAATTTCACTATCAGCATTTTCATCCTATAGTCACCCCTCTTGAGTCCTCTGTCAAGCTTACAGCTGACATGGACCAGCCTGTTATTAATCCATCTCTGTACAGAAGACTTCTGAGCAAATTCAATTTTCTCCAACATACCAAGCAAACATTGCTTCTTCTTTTTTTTTTTGTATATTTAAGCACATTAATTCAGGCTTCCCAAGTTCCCCACATGCTTGTTGCACTTTATGTTCTTAGGTATTTAATGAGTGATCACAATCAAGAGACCTTGCTCTCTAACTCAATTGAAAATTCTCTTTAGGCCTTCTTTGACTCTGATTGGGTTGCTTATGCTCAATCTAGGAAGTCTATCACTAGTTACTTTATTACTTTTGGTGGATGCCCTATTTTTTGGAAAAGTAAGAAACAACTAACCATTTCTCTTTCCTCTACTAAAGCAGAGTATCGAGCTTTGCGAGATGTCATGGCTGATATATCTTTGTTAGTTCGTATATTCAGTGATCTTTGCTTGGTTTTCACCCCCACTCCCCTCCCCCCCCAAAATCCCATTCAGGTTTTTTGTGACAGATGCTCTCCATATTGCTAAGAATCCAGTTTTTTCACAAACGAACAAAACATATTGATATTGAATGTCATACGTTCATAATTGTTTGCATTCTGGTTTAATTTCTCTCCACCACCTTTTCACTACTGACCAACTTGATGATATATTGACCAATCCATTTGCAGGTCCTACTCATCACCATCTTCTTCGCAAACTTGGAGTGGTTTCCCTTCCCCCTCCCCCGCAGCTTGATGGAGGGTGTTGGCTGTGAGCACGTGATTTTTGCTTCACGAAAAAACTACTCCAAAAGAAATCAAAAAATAAAACAAAATTCTCTTGGTGAGCAATTTTTAGGATTTGCGTGACATTTTTGGATAATTATTTGTGTTTTTATCCTTAAATGTTTACTTTGTTGTAGTTAATTGAAAAATACAAAAAAATAATACATGTTGCATATCTAGGATTTAATTATGCATTTAAGAATTAATTAAACCATTAATTGTCTCTAAAAGGAAAATCATAAAAATATGCGTTTTATTCTATTTGTTGTCATTGTGTGATTTTATTTTAAGGTTTTAATTTGTGTGTTAATTGTTGTAAGTGTTAATTAATATTTGTGTAGTTTTATTTTTGATTTTACAATTTAATTAGGAATTGTGTTTAAATTAAAAATTAAAGAAGAAAAAGGAAAAGAGTTCAAAAATGAAGAAAATTCGGACTGGGTCAGTTTTTAAAAGAGAAGTCAGGCCCAAATGTCGCACCCCTACTCGGCCCAGGTCTGTCAACCCAAAAAACCATCAAACGACGTAGTATAGGGCAAGAGCTACGTCGTTTTGATGGTGCCCGTCCGGGTAATCTCAAAAGACAACCAAACGACGTCGTATTGGCATTTTCCATCTGGACCGTTGATCAAATAGATCTAACGGTCCAGTTCAGTTCTTTCATTAAACCAAACGACGCCGTGTGATTGTATTTAATCGAGACCGTTCATTGCTTTTGATCTAATGGTTCCCAGGCCTTCCCTCATGACCCGACCCACTCTCGTCTGAGACCGACCCAAACCCCCCTATTTAAACAAAACGGCACCGTTCCCTTAAGTGAAGAGATCCTGGCCATCAATCTCACCTGATCCAACGGCCAGGATCCATCCCTCCTCTTTGTATATAAGCCCCAATTCTCACCCCACGCCCCAAACCAAACACCCCCCTTTGCCATGTTCATCATCGTCTCAGAGACGAAGCCCCAAACTATAGCCGCCCTAGCTCCCCTTCGCCTGAAACCCGGCGGCAACAACGCCGCCAGTTACCACCTTAACACCATAAGACCATCTGACCACCCCCGTTCCAAATATGTTACTCGTTTGGTTCGAATCTTCCCCCATCTTCGAGCCAAACGGAAACCTAAACCAACCAACCCCAAATTCACACCAGGCAACCCCTAGACCTCCCTCATACCATAAATGACTTTGGTTCCGTTCAAATCTGTCTAGAAATGTTCGAACCTTAAATAGAAAACCAGAAACCCTAGAAATTCCAAATCAGGGAATTCGTCCGAATTAAGTGAGGATTTGGGGTCTAATCGACCTTAATCGAAGTGTTCTCAGTTGTGAACACTTCGACTAAGGTCTGTTCGACCTCAAAGTGTCCGAGTCCGAGTTTCGAGCCTGGGTCCGTATAGTTCTGGTATTCTGAGGTATTTTTCTTCTTTCATTTGTCTGTGTTCATGTTTTTTTATCTATGTATCTGTTTATTTGGTTGTTTGGTTTTATTGTTTTAAAATTCTTTTTGTCAATTGATTCTGTTCATCTTCAGTGGACCTTTTTATTTGGTCTGATTCTGTCATTTGTTTATGTTTGCTGTAATTATTATGTGTTATAAATTGTGTAATCGATTAATAAGTTGCGTCGATTAATTAGTTTCCTATTAATCTATGATTCTATCAATAACACTGATTGCCTATTGATTTGTTGCTGATTTGTTCAGTGTCAATTGTAATATGTAATCGGTTAATTAAGCTTCGTTGATTAGGTCGTTCGTATAGTTTGAATCATTCGGCATTCTGTTGTTATAGTTTTCAAATTGTTAGTTATCCGATTAATTCAGATTCAATTTTGATTATGAGCATTGTTCTGAATCCTTGGAACCTTTATATTTGATGTATTTTCTGCCTTAAAGTACTAGCTGAATTGGTTATAGCTGTAATCAAATCAGTTTTGGTTAATTGTTAGTTAAACAGATTTCAGAATTAAGATTTTAATACAGTTGAATAGTTGTATTAGGAGGCAGTAATATTAAGGGGTTTTCAGGGCTGGTTTAGGAATGAAACAGTTATGTTTATATTTTAGTGTTAGTGCTTTGTTAGTGGGGTATTAATTAATACACTAATGGAGAACAAAAGGGAATGGGGGCTGAAAATAAGGAAAAGCTTCCTTAGTGGAATTTAAAGTGAAAAAAAAAACAGATTTTTAGTGGAAAATTTCTGATTTGAATAAGGAAAAGGGGTCAGGCACTATGTTTGAAAGGGGGGCAGGTTTGTATAAAAAGGAGATTGAGGACTGAATTTAAAAAAGGAGAAAAATTCAGAACAAAAGAGGAGAGAAAAAACTTGAATACTCAACTGGAAGAAAAGGTTGAATTCTAAAAGCTGGAAAAAGTTGAAAAAGAATAGCTATTTTCATTATTGGGCTGGTTTAGGATCTGAGATTAGCTAGAACTGTCTTCCTTTTACTTCTGCTCTATACTTGGGGAAGTATATAGTTGCTGGCTATTTGTGGCTGCACTGCTGGTTACCATTTCTGTTTGCTACTACTGCTGCTGCTGACTCTCTCCTCCTTCTTCTTGTGTTGTCAATACCAATAATTGTTTGGCATTGTTGTTTATCAAGTAGTAATTTCCTGAAGTGTGCTATTGGACATCTGTTACTGTTTCGTTGCTTTTTCTGGGTTTTCCTCCATTGATTTTCGGGACTGCTATTTGCCGGATTTTGTTCCATTGGTTTTAAGTTGCCTGTTGGTTATTGTTGTTGTTGCTGTTGTCTGCTACTGATCTACTAATTCTCACCTCGTTCTTCAGTTCTATTATCAGGTACACTACTTTAAATCACCTCGACGTTTGATTATTAAAGTTGAAATAAAATGGACAAAAGATTTCTGTATTTAATTATAGAATAATTGTATTTTAGTTAGATATTAGTTATGTGTTTCCAATTATATGAAGGTTAGAGGCATGTTGTATTAAGACTATTCTTGTAAGATCGTTGATTAGCAGCTAGATAGGGCATAACTTTAGATTACGGACCTAAGATCCTTAAAATGACGTGAATATATGTCAATACAATATGCCTATTTAATTTGAGCAGAATTGTTAGATTGTTGAACTATTGGACGTATTTCCGTAGGAATTGCATAGTTATCAGTTTCAGTTTGGTTAATTCATATGTTTAAAATAATGTAGCTTCGGAATCACATCCAACTCTAAATTGGTAATTAGTTAATGTGGTGAATCGATTTAATTGGTTGGTAAAATCTAGCTTTGAACTCGCGAATATAGGAATAGAAGTAACTTGAAGTTTGTGATTTTTTGAATCTTGTTAGTAATAAAGATCCGTAAGTATTAGGCAAATATAATTGGTTAGTAATTTCGTATAATCCGTAGGCTTGATATATTTGAAGCGCGATTCAATATAGTAAGGCTAAGAATACTAATCCCATAGGTTATTTAAATTAATGATCAAGCTTAAGCAAACTTTCGTAATCATTAGTAATTAAAGTTGGTTTAGTTTCAAGTATTTGAAAACCATTAGTTCTATCGGTTCATTTCATCTAACAAGGTGGGTTTAAATTAGTTATAGGATGATTAGTTGTTTTTTTTGAAAATATATTGTTTATTAATTCCGTCTTTATTTATAATTTCAATTTCAGTAGTATTGGCTTATAGAATAGGGTATGAAATAATCTCCTTTTACGCAAGTTTGATTGCAATTTTTCGGTTGTGTTTTGCTTTAATCCGATAAATAAGTGATGGCCTTTTCAAGCATGTAATTAACTAGGATTTTTCTTCTTTTATTTTAGAGACAAACTAAAAATAGAAAATGTAGTCACTTTAGGATTGTCCTTAAAATAAAGGAGGTGTGCCTCGCCACAGTAAATCACAAATTGTGGGGCCCTCAATAAAAGGACTCAATAACCGAATGGACTTTGGAGTTGGCCGTCTAGTGAATTTTCACGGCCTTTTCCCAAAAATAATGAAACGATAGTCTCTTTAGGACGCGCCTTAATTAATCTTACCTTCTTAAACTCGGGTGTGTATTTATGCAACCCAAATCCAAATCTCGACAGAGTCGAAATGTGTCGACAACCACGTGTACACTGGTTGTAATGTGGTTCGAGATGCATTTCCACAACATTCCAATTCTCCGTAAAATAATAACAATAATAATAAAATTGATAAAAGAGGTTCAAAGTTAAAATTTGCATATAAGTTCTTAATTGTTAAAAATCAGATAAATAAGCCGAATATAACAGTTGAGTGACCGTGCTAGAACCACGGAACTTGGGAATGCCTAACACCTTCTCCCGGATTAACAGAATTCCTTATCCGGATTTCTGGCGCGCAGACTATTAAACAGAGTCATTCTTTTTCTCGATTCGGGATTCAACCGGTGACTTGGGACACCATAAAATTATCCCAAGTGGCGACTCTGAATAAAATAAACAAATCCCGTTTCGATTGTTCTTTAATTGGAAAAACTCCCTTGTACCCCCGCGGGTGCTGAAAAAAGGAGGTGTGACATTGGCTTGATAAAGATCAGCATACGAGGCCCAATGCTTGAAGGCTGTCTAGTCCTAGTCTTATTAGTTTCATGTTTCAGCTCATTACAATGTAACAAATAAGTGAGCCCAAGTGTATTATACCCGACCTAATTATAATAAGTATATAAGTATGAGAATTTTCTAGAAATTAAAAAAAAAAAAGAAGAGATATTCAATTTCTAAAATAAAAGATTTTTATTTTCTATCATTTCTCTCTCTTCAGTTACCGGATTTGGAACGCAATTGTGGTTCTTTTGGACTCAAAATATATAAATAGGTGGGGAAAAAAAGTTACATTTTTATATATAGCGCCACAATACCTAGCGCTATACATTAACAGTAACGACACCGTTAATGTATAGCGCCAGGTATTGTGGCGCTATACTGTAAAAGCTGATGTCACACCTCCTTTTTGCGCGCCCGCCCCCGAAGGGTTAATGCGCGAGGGGAGTTTTTCCAATTTAAGTGATAATATTCGAAATGGGATTATTTATTTAATTCATAGTCGCCACTTGGGAAATGTTTGGCTTTTGGTGTCCCAAGTCACCGGTTTATCTTGAATCCCAAATCGAGGAGATTTTCGACTTTTCCAAATGAAGTCTGCGAACCAGAAATTCTAAGTAAGGAATTCTGTTGACCCGAGGGAAGGTGTTAGGCACCCTCGAATCCCGTGGTTCTAGCACGGTCGCTTAAATTGTTATAATGGCTAAATATCTGATTTAAATACATGTTATGACTTATGTGCTTTTATTAAGTTTAAACCGCTTTTATTATTATCATTTATAGAATTGCAACGTCGTGAAAATGCATCTCGAACCACGTCACAATCAATGCACCCGTAGTTGTTAACACATTTCGACTCCATTGAGATTTGAATTTGGGTCACATAAATGCGCACCCGAATTTAAGAATGTAATTTAATTAAGTCGCGCCTAAAAAGTCTAACGCGTTATTATCTTTGGGGAAGGCAGTGGAATTCACTAAACAGTCCATCCCAAATTCTAAGTATTTATTATGACCAATTATTGAGGGCCCCGCAATTTGCCTTTTTATTCGGCGAGGCTCGTCTCATTATTTTAGAAGGGTACCCTACAATGACTACGTCTTTACTACATTTATCTTTAAAGAAAAGGATGATGCCGAATTTTGCTGGTTTGGACAAATACGGACTGAATCCTTATTATGTTTGCCGAACCTAAACTTGTTTGATTACCTGATTGATTGTTCATGAGGCGAGGGTCACCGCATGCTTTGTCTTCAACAGGTGAATATGCTTATTAATTCGCTAAGTGAGATTGCAAACAAACTAACAACATATATTGAGTTATGTTTAACGACCTCCAAGTTCTATTCTTAACACTCTAAACTATTTGAAATTGATAAAAGAAATCGGCTGTTTTATTATGAAAATTACTACTAATTGAACTCAAAAAGGATTACTAGTTTTTCTCAACAATCATCAAAAGAATCTATACCGAAACCCAGTATCGAACCTGCATTGGAACGAATAAACTGACAGGAGAACTGGCATTCATAGCCAGACTCTTAATGTGACTGTATGGGAGTTTGTTCGGGATACATTTATTCCGGACCCAGTACCACAGTTTTGTCAATTCAGTGGTCTAGGCGAAATGCATACAAGTGCTACCATGACTCTATGCTATACAGTCATACTAAATCAAACAAGTGTTATACTGAACTGAATGTATACTAAATCAAAGCATGCTGTCTATGTCATACTATCATTACTGTTGAGCCATGCTATCTAACAGTTCATCTTAAACAGAATGTATGCTAGTTTATACAGAATATTTGCAGTTCGCAGTAAAAATACAGGCCCAACTAACATTCGAACTATCTTTTTACACCAATGCTATAACATAAACTGGTATTCATTTCTTTATTTCTGCTTCAACTTCAAACTTTCAACAATACAAGGTTCAAAGATTGTGTACCTGGGGATATTTGCAATTGAAGAAAGGGGCAATTAGTAGAGTAACAATGAACAAATGCAGCAGCAGTAACAACACCAACAGTAGCAGCAGGGCAGTATAGCAACATCAACAAGAAACAGTAGAGTAGCAACTACAACTCTCAAACAATTGGAGTGAGATCAACCTCAACTAAACTAAACTTTCGAGTAGAACAAACAATAAACAAGCAGACTCAATTTTTGTGAGAACTCAATATTGCACAGAATAGGTCCGGATTTAGTTGAAGTCAGAAACAGAAGGAAAGGAAGCAATTTCTGGTTTTGTTTGTCTGAGTTATCAGACAGATTCTTTTCCAGTTTTTGGATTCAAAAATTTGAACTTCAAGATATTCCCTCTTAATATCTCTCCCTATCTCTGTGTGCTCTATCTGTGTGTCTCTAATTAGTGTGTATTCCAACTCTCTATCTGTGTACTCTCGTTTTGATGCCTGGGGAGTGGGCTGTGTGGACCGGTGGATTGGGCCATCCATTTGGGCTTCAGTTTCCAAATGTTTTGTAACCTAAATTCATTTTAAAACAAATTTTCCCCCTTTCTTGTTTATTTCTAATTTCCTAAATACACACCCTAATTAAATAAAACTAGACCATTAATTAACCACTTAACATATTTATTTCAAGCATATAAAATGTTAAAAGAAGGTAAAATTAAACAGGGTGGCGAATCAGGACAAAAGAAAAATGCGTATTTCTTTGTAATTTTCCATCTAACGAACGGGTCATGGTTTAAATTATGCATGACACATACATTTTTAATTCTTTTGGAGCGATTGTCGCGTAAAACAAAAATCACGTGCTCACAGCTGACACGGCACAAGTATAGCGCCACAATACCTGGCGCTATACTCCTTTTTCCTGGCCCCACCAACAATTCCGGACTTCAATAATTCAAAAGCATATAGTGCCAACTTTTTGGGCGCTACATATATATATATATATATATATATATATATATATATAAATTCCCGGCTAGCCATTTCCTATATAAAGAGGTTAGGATTGTATAAAAATTCATTCAAAAAATTTTTTAACTCTTGTTGAAACGTTTATTGTTGTTAAATTCTCCAATATTTTTTCATTATGTCTGAAGAGCGTAGAAGAAGAGTTTCATTATATTGGGGGGTGAGGTTTTGATGGAGAATAACTCTGTGGGCTACAGTTTACCTGCTCAGTGTCATGTTAAATTGCCACTTACAATAGAGTACGATAAATTGATATCGTTGTTATGCAAAAAAAATGAGTGTAAGGAAACGTTCAGTGATACTTAAAGTAACTGGAAGATATCCGTATTCCGTCACTCCGCAAGGGGTTGCTTTTTACTCGAAGTTTAACATCGACGATGATGAAACTTTGAGTGATTTTCTGAGGACTCCGGACGAGTGCCGGGAATTTTTTGTAATCACAATGTTGGAGATGTACGTGAAGGTTGAAGCCGTTCCAAAAAACGAGGTTGTGCGTAGTAGAGATAACCCCCAGTCATCGGGTGGTTATTCTGGAGCAGTTTTTGCCGGACAGGTTCCGGATGAAAGAGTTTTCCTTCATTTAAACTTATCACCGCCGGCGAATGAGCAGCGAGAAAATAATTTATACCATGCTTTCCATAATTCACAAGACGAGTGGTAAACTTCAATTTTCATTTGTGTTAATTATGTATATTTTTGGCGTATTGAATTTCTATTAACGCTCATATATTTAAAGCAGGGTATGGGCAGTAGAATATGTTGACAGCATATGATGTCAAACCATTTTTTTAAAATTAAACAAAGGACCTTTATGCAGGCCACAGGCTGTGCACAAAGCACATTAGATGCACCAATGCACATGCTGTGCACGAGTGCACATGCCTTCCAATTCAGAATCTAAGCACAAACAATCCAACAGCTATAAGTGAACTAAACTGGCTCTTAATTGATTCAGGCAAATGTTCAATAGAAGCAAATCGATTTAACTTTGTTCAGACAGTTGAAACTAATTGACGACACATGTCGACTCGACTATATTAGCATTAACATACACAAACGTAGCCAAATCAGACATTCAAAAGCATGGGACACATGACTCGACTTATACTGATTAAGCAGGATTATACTTTGAGGAATCAGTAAGTCAGTACAAATTTGGGATACAACCAATACACATGTCTTATCAGAATAGGAGGGGAGGGATTCAGACAAACACAGAGGTTTAAGCATAGTGGACAAACAAAATTTGATAAAATCAAAACAAATATGAACAGACTTTTAAAAACAAATCACACGGAATAAAACAAAAATAAAGAAAAGAAAACAAGACTCACCTCAAATCTTTTTAAGGAACAAAATCAGAAAAATCCACTGGTGTTTGAACAGACCTTCTTTAAGGTTGAATGGACTTTTAAACGAAGTGTTTCTCGGATGAGAAACACCTCGATTAAGGTCCATTAGACCTTAATCTCCTCGGTTTGAACAAAGCACGGAACATGCACAGGGAAAACTAGAGTTTAAAACTTAGATCTGGGATTCGTGTTTCCCTGGTTAGATTCGGACCAAACCAAGTATGATTTGGTCACGAGGAGGGTCCGGGGAGTGTCTGGTATGAAACTGGGGTTGGTTGGGTTAGATCGAGTTTTGACTCGAATCTTCAAATGAAGATTCGAGGACCTGGGGGTGTTTCGAAGCATGGGGTTGATAGAATTGGGTTCAGGATGGCATGGGGGTTCTATGGTGTTCAGGGGAAGGTCACCGGCGTTCATGCCGCCGGGTTCCTGGTGAAGGGGAGATGGGGGCGGCTCTAGGGTTCCGGGGTTCTTTGTGAGGATGATGAAGGGCAGGGGTATTTGGACAGGGGGTGGGGTATGAGGGGCAGCTTATATATGGAGTGAGTGGATGGACCTCAGCCGTTGGATGAGGCATGACGAAGGGCCAAGATCCTTCCACTTGAGGGAAACGGTGTCGTTTCGAGTGTTAGGGGCAGGGTTGGTTCGGGTAACGGGTCGGGCAAATGGGGTTACGGGTGAGAGATTCGGACCGTTGGATCGGCTTGGTTTGGATGGTTGGGATGGATTGGCCTTGAAACGACGTAGTTTTGGCGTTAAACTACGTCGTTTTGATGCCTGGGGAGTGGGCTGTGTGGACCGGTGGATTGGGCCATCCATTTGGGCTTCAGTTTTCAAATGTTTTGTAACCCAAATTCATTTTAAAACAAATTTTCCCCCTTTCTTGTTTATTTCTAATTTCCTAAATACACACCCTAATTAAATAAAACTAGACCATTAATTAACCACTTAACATATTTATTTCAAGCATATAAAATGTTAAAAGAAGGTAAAATTAAACAGGGTGGCGAATCAGGACAAAAGAAAAATGCGTATTTCTTTGTAATTTTCCATCTAACGAACGGGTCATGGTTTAAATTACGCATGACACATACATTTTTAATTCTTTTGGAGCGATTGTCGCGTAAAACAAAAATCACGTGCTCATAGCTGCCCCTCTTTGTTCGGAAACACGAAGAGTTTTCGTGCAAAGATAAAGTGAGCGTGTATGAGCGATTTTTGCCTATGGACTACTCCGTATGAAGCATGTTTTTTTTGAAAGATCTGACCGAATCTTGCTTCAAAGATTTCCTGCATATCCTGGGCTAAACAGGAATCAGGTCAATGTAGTTCGAGAAGTTTTGGTAGCTGGGACTACCATGGGATTGCAATGCTTGCTGCTACTGCTGTTGCTGTTGTCACTGACCGCCTTATTACAACCAAACGAAAATTAGAAACTGCACTAACTACTTATATGTATGTCAATTGCTAGTTACAAGATTCCTATCTATGATTCTTTTACGACTTGATCTTGGGTCTTAGCTGACTCTGCTTGTAGACTCTGATCTGAATCTTGATGCTTGCGAGTTGCGGCGACTTGTGTAACCTTTGGGATACTGAGTGAGACGCGATTGGCAAGGTTCATGCCTTTAATTAAACGTTGGAGTCAATCCGCTCTCCATTCACTCTGATATCTCGGAATGTCTTCTTTTGTCTTTTTCTTCTTTGATTCTGAGTTGAGACTCATCTCGTAGGTCATTTCGATCCGTGTGGCTCGAGGTTAGACCTGCGGGAAAAAACAAACAAACGAACGAAATTTCTGCCCCAGTTTCACTAGGAAAATTTCGTTAATTATTCACCAGGAAATTCATAAAATTGATGAAAGAGGATATGCATGCTCAGTTTAGGGTTGGAGCCCTAACACCGGCTAGCTGGGGAGAGGTTCGGTTTGGGGTTTAAAACCCTAATGCCGAACAAAGGAAGAATTCAGTTTAGGGTTCAAAACCCTAATGCTGGCTGGAAGAAAAAGTTCAGTTTAGGGTTTAAAACCCTAATGCTTGTAAGCACGTGATTTTTGACCTTCCCCGAGAATTTTCACATTTTTAGCATGAATATGTGAAATTGGGTCTAGTATAGCTATTTTAGCCTTTTACTTTATTTCGTTGCAAAAAGAAAATTTCAAAAAAATACATATATAAATTTTAGTTTATGTATCTCATAAACTTGAAAAATACAAAAATTGCACTTTATTTTGGTATTTTATATAATTTCGAAAATTACAAAAATATAGTTCTATTAAGGTTTTATAGTCATTTTAACTTTGAAAAATACAAAAATATTACCTCATATTTTATCTTAATATTTAAAAAAAACGAAAATTACAAAAAAAATAGTTTCATTAATATTTCGTAGCTATTTTAAATCTTGAAAAAATATTTAAAAAAAAAGGATGTAGTTTTGTTTAAATACTAGTCTTATTTTTGGTAGTTATTTTGCTTACGTAGGACTAGTTAAGCAACGTGTTCCTATTTCTCCGGTCCGGGCAAAAGAATAATATTCGGGTTTAAACTACCCGGTTTAGGCCTAATTTTCGGACCTAGCCCATAATAAACCGTGTCCAGGACACGTGGGGAACCCCACCACGCGTGGGGGACATATGCCTCGAACCCCACCACGCGTGGGGCTCATTTTCATGGGCATTGCATTACAAAAAACACGGACAAACACATGGGTGCGGGGGGACTTTTAAAAAATTGGAAAAGGGTACTGTTGCTCTTTCTTCTTGATAAAGAAGAAAGAAAGGAAACCTGCGGAGGAGAGGAACGAGAGGACTTTCGGAATTTTTTGGAGGAGGGTACTGTGGATCATCTTCTTCGCAAGAAGAAGGAACGAAACCTACTGTAAAAACCTACCCATCCCCACGTCCAAAGACCACCATGAACGACCACTAAACTCCCTCCATCGACTACTGTCCGAACACCCTACTCCAAAACCCTCACGTAAAACCACCCGCAAAACCTAGAAGATTACCGTCCGAACACCACCCCGTCTCCATCCACCTCCGTCAACTGCTCAAACGACCATTACCATCGCCGAAACCACCATTTCCGACTTCTTCAAGTCAAACGACCCCCACGTCCGCTGCTATCACGCAGCAGCTGCTGTTTCTTCCTCGCCGGAAAAGCTGCACCACCAAGTCACCTTCCACCGCGACCAAACGACCATCGTCCAAACACCACCACCAGTTCCAGCCATCCCACGCACCCCAGCAACACCCAGACAACCACCCATCAAGCAGTAGCCATCGCTACTGCATCGTCCAAACACCCCCTCCGTCAACTGCTCAAACAACCCTCCACAGCTGCTCCCCCACGTCCACCGTCGCCCAGCTCCCCCCAGCTCGCCTCCTTCTCCAGCAACGAACCAGTCACCATTAGCATTAGCATGCCCAGTTGCTGCCGTTTCTTCGCTATCGTCGCGCAGTCCGTCTGAGGTCGTCGTCGGGTTGTGCTCGTGGCTTCCGGTCTGATATCGTTGAGTTTGACATCGAGGTTCCGTCATTGGAGAGGTTTCCGATAGTGGTCGGGACAGTTTGGTTGTTGTTCTCGCTTCAAACAGGTGCATACACATTTCTAAACTTGTTATATTTGCTTAAATGGAATGAAATGATGTGGATTTCCTATGCACTGTGTGTGTATCGGATTTGTTGAATGTCTCTTCCTTTGTTTCGTTATTTTAAGTAGCTATTTGACATTTTGTTTTCTTCATGTTTAAATTGTTGTTATCCAAATATTTGTCGTAATAGAGGTTTGCATGAAAGGTGTTAATTATTTAGTTTGTCTTAATAGTTGTTTATACATGCGGTAGTAATGTTGAAATTATAGTAGCAATTTTAATTCCGCGGAAAAATACTCGCTTCATCAAATAGGTTCAATCTATAACCTATGACCTCGCAAAGCAGCAAAGAATGTAGTTATTTTAGCCTTATCCTTTTTTTTCCTTTTGAAAAATCAATAAACAAATAATAAATGAATAAAAAAAAAGCGAGACAAGCTTCACCAAAAAAAAATAAAAAAAAAGAAAATATAATAGTAATAATAAAGAATAAAATGAGACGAGCCTCGCCGAATGAAAGGGACAAATTGCGGGGCCCTCACAAAATATATGTATTAAATACTTAGATTCCGGGATGGGCCGTTTAACAAATTTCACGGCCTTCCCCAAAAATAATAATGCGCTAGTTGCTTTAGGCGCGCCATTAATAATGTTATCTCCCTAAACTCGGGTGCACACTTATGTGACCCAAATCCAAATCTCAACGGAGTCGAAATGTGTCTCTAGTCACGGGCGCATTGATTGTGGCGTGGCCCGAGATGCATTTCCATGACGTTGCAAATTCCTTTAAAAAATAAGAATGAGATGAGCCTCGCCGAATAAAAATACAAATTGCGGGGCCCTCAGTAAATACTTGTTTTAAATTACTTAGAATTCAGGAGGGCCGTTTAGTGAATTTCGTGGCTTTCCCAAAATAATAACGCGATAGTCTCTCTAGGCGCGTGTTTAATAATTTACTTTCTTAAGCTCGGGTGTGCATTTCATGCGACCCAAATCCAAATCTCAAAACATCAAATAAAATGCGTTCCGGATTGTGGGTGCATTTCATGTGACGCAGTCCAAAGACGTGTTTTAAGCGACGTTCACATTCTCGTAAAAACAATAATAATAAAGCGGTTAAAAGATAAAATTTGCACATAAGTTCATATTGTATTTAAAATCAGATAATCAAGCCAAATATAACAGTTGAGCGACCGTGCTAGAACCACGGAACTCGGGAATGCCTAACACCTTCTCCCGGGTTAACAGAATTCCTTATCTAGATTTCTGGTACGCAGACTGTAATATAGAGTCATTCTTTTCCTCGATTCGGGATTAAAATTGGTGACTTGGGACACCCTAAATCTCCCAAGTGGCGACTCTGAAATAATTAAATAAATCCCGTTTCGATTGTCCTTTAATTGGAAAAAACTCCCCCTGCGCCCCCGGGCGCGGAAAAAGGAGGTGTGACAGCTCTGGCGACTCTGCTGGGGATTTTACACCCAGAACCACTGGTTCAGGGTTAAGAATTCGAGCTTAGAATAATTGTTATTATTTGGCTTTATTTATTATCTGATTATTACATGTTTTGAGCCTAATGTGCTAAATGCTGCTTTTACCGCTTTGATATTATTTGAACTGTATATAAATTGTGCCGAAACCTTTCTCTTCTTACCTCCGGGGATGTGCTTACTGGTTGAGACTCCCTATTCTGTTAGTGTCATACCCTGAATAAAAGAGGCTCGGAAAGTTTCTAAGCCGGCTGGCCTTTTGGTTCCCGGAAAGGAGCTCCTTCCTCAGCTCGAGTTGTCCGCTCGGGTACACTGTCTAGAACACCGACCCAGGTTTTTGAACCTAGTATAACAAAGCCACATGCCGGATCCCTAGTAGGAACGTTTATTTGCATCATGTGCATTTGACTTAGGGGACTCAACATAGGGGTTGGGTCCGTCTAGGACAAGCAACCTGAAAATAATAGACAATCTTTCGGCATCCTATGTGCTACATGTTATATTTAGTCAAGGGCGTATGTGTCATTTGGTCATTTCCAGCATGATGTTATTT
Organism: Nicotiana sylvestris; assembly: GCF_000393655.2. NCBI lineage: Eukaryota > Viridiplantae > Streptophyta > Magnoliopsida > Solanales > Solanaceae > Nicotiana > Nicotiana sylvestris. Next base: position 152,058,343 of record NC_091059.1, read on the forward strand.
TAATCGAAGCATGGGGAACATTTGTGGAATCCAAGAAGCCTTGGAATTCCCTATGTCCCCCACGCTTGCTTTTTGGGAAAGCACATGGGGAACATTTGTGGAATCCAAGAAGTCTTGGAATTCCCATATGTCCCCCACGCTTCATATGTTGGGAAAAGCGCATGGGGAGCATTTGCGGAATCCAAGAAGTCTTGGAAATCATTATGTCTCCCATGCCACATTTTTTTAAAGAAATAATAAATATAAAAAATAAAAATACAAATAAAAAACAAAGCATGAAAATTCAAAAAAGATTTTGTATGTTGTCATCATTTTCCACATATAAGAAAATCGTGAAAAAAGGAGAAAATAACAGCATAGAAGTCCGAGTAGAGTCGAAACTCTGCCGAAATTTTGAAAATGAAAAAATGTCTTGTTAGTTTGTTATATTAAAAGCAAAGGAAAAATAAAAAAAAATCATCATTGTTCTGTCTTGTTTTTAAAAAAAATATAGAAAAGAAAATATTTGTTTTGCCATAAAAATGAAAAAAAGGGTTTTGTTTTAAAATGGGTTTTTATTTGTTTATCTGTTTATGAAAATGTCAAAATAAAAATAAAAATAATAAAATAAAAAGAGTCCGGCGTTGAATGTGATTTTATTATTTGTTCCAAAAATAAGTATATATATAATCCAAAAAAAAAATTCAAAAGAAAGTTCAAAATTCAAAAAGATAAAATAGATAAATAAAAATCCGAAAACATTTTGATTCTTCTTTAGAAATTCAAAATTCAAAAAAAAACAAACATTTTAGAAGCCTTTCTTATATTGAAGGTAAAATTCCGAAAATATTTTCTTCCTTTCTTTAGAATAAAAAAAAAACGAAAATCCAAAAAATATTAGTCCTTCTTTTAAAAAGAAAATCAATCAAAAAATAATATTTCCTTGCTTCTTTTAAAGTAGTTCTTTTAAACGAAAATTCAAAAAAAGAGTTAGTTCATCTGCTTATTATTATTTGCCTACTTATTCTTATTTGACCGAACTACGCGGGTTTGATTCTCACCGGATGTGAGATACGTAGGCAACCCTCATCGGGTCCAACCCCACCTTCTAAAGAAGAAGGAATGTTTTATGTTTTTCGTTAATTTGTTTGTTTGCTATGAATGAAAAATAATAATCTATTTGATTATTGTGGGGAAAATAATAAAAACAAAAAATATAGAAAATGGAAAAGGGTCCTCTCAAAAATAGTTTATTCGACCGAACTACGCGGGTTTGATTCTCACCAGATGTGAGATACGTAGGCAACCCTCATCGGGTCCAACCCCCACCTTCTCAAAAAGAAGGAATGTTTTATGTTTTTCGTTAATTCGTTTGTTTGTTATAAATGAAAAATAATAGAGTAATAGTCTATTTGATTGTTGTGAAAATAATAATAAAAAAAAAGAATAGAAAATGGAAAAGGGTCCTTTCAAAAACAGTTTGTTTGCCCGAACTACGCGGGTTTGATTCTCACCGGATGTGAGATACGTAGGCAACCCTCATCGGGTCCAACCCCACCTTTTGCTAAAATAGCTAAAAATCAAAAATTTTAATCTTGTCATAAATAAGTCGGGTGATGTCCAACCCACCTTTTGCTAAAATAGCCAAAAAAACAAATAAATAAAAAATATATGTCAAATTTTAATTTTGTCATAAAGAAAGTCAGGTGACGCTGTTTTATCAAGACATAGCCGAATGTTCCCGAAAGGGACGCCGGAAGGCTGACTTTGCATAAACAACCACTTTTGGGTCATTTTTAAGACTTGGTCCAGTTGACCCCCACAGCCTAAAAATCTTCGTCCCCGAGACGTTGAAAGGCCGTGTTTGCAATATTGACTTTTCTCATTTGAAAAACGATAAAAAAGAGTTATAAATAAGTCAGGTGATGCTGTTTTGTCATAAAAAGGGCCGAATGTTCCCGAAAGGGACGCCGGAAGGCTGACTTGGCATAAACAGCCACCTTTGGGTCATTTTGAGATATGGACCCACACAGCCTTATAAATCTTCGTCCCCGAGGCGCTGAAGGGCCGTGTTTACAACGCCAAGTCTTTTATTGTAATTTTTAAAAAAAAAACAAAGAGTCAACGGTCGGGTGAATGCCGTTTGGATGTTTAGTCAAAAAATAAAAATATGAAAAAATAAAATAAGCCGAGCCAGTTTCGGTCGCGTCTTAAACCGTTCTTGCCGAAATAGCCTTAGAGTACCTTTCAGTGGTCGAAAGGCTATTTTCGTAAAAGAATGGACAAGTTTGTAAAGTGTCATAAAATAACCCTCCCCGGCCTCAAAATTTATATGAAATTTGGAAGGGGCCACATTTGCAAAAAATAACCGTCCGGTTGCATTTGGCAAACGGGGAAAGGAACTATCTGTTCGTTTTTGAGTTTGTAATTGTTGATTAGAGTATGCGAATTATTTTGATTTTCGGGTCCGTTTGTTGTCTCTTGTCAAAAGTCTGTTTTTGCAATCAAGTTTGTTTTAATTTGAAAATTGGAAATTCCAAAAAAAAAAAAAAATGTGTGCGTTTATTATTGTTTATCTTTTATTGGTCCGAACTACGCAAGGTCTGATTCATGCGGGGTCATGATACGTAGGCAATCTCCATAAGATTCGACCACCACTAAAATGAAAAAATAATAAAATAAACAAAATAAAAAAAAATAAAAAAAATATAATAATAAATAAATAAAAGAGAGTGTGGAAGATTTTCAGGGGGCACAATTGTCTAAATGCTTAGGTACATTGTATCTCTGATATATGATTGTCTGTCCAATGCCCTAACACTAACGTGATGACTTCCCTTTGATGTGTCCATATATAGAGAGTGGTTGGTTGTGGTAACTCCTCCTTGCAAAGCAAAATCAAAGGACAATGGCTCAGAACCGCAGAACCGAGTGGGTCGGTACTGATGACCGACAACAATTGGTCGAACGGAACAACGGGTTGGTAGAAGAAGTGAAAATGCTGAGACAGCATGTGGCAGACATGTATCAGGCATGGATAACAGGAAAAACACCACCCCCTCCACCGCCAAGCTTCTTGAACTCTGTCGCTTCTCAAGCACCCAACACCATAGCGGAAGATCCCCCATACTCACCATCCCGACCCGCTTATGACAGTTTTCCCAGCTACCCGAGTAGCTCCATCACTCCTCAATGCTTCTCCACTCCCCAACACCAATTCTTTCCCCGCCATACTTCACTTTCCAGGCACCCGGCTCCACAAAATGCCTACCCACCGACACAAGCCTACCAAAAGCCACTTGGGTCAGGTTTCCGGCCCTGTCAACATGCAAGAATGAAGAGGTTGCTGAAACGAGGAGAGGCTCTCACCCCCATCGGGGTATCTTATGCCAGTCTGTTTGAAAGGCTAAGGCATGCTGGTTCGATTGAGCCACTCCCCGCATGTACTATAAATCCGCTTGCAAGGAGCTTTGATCCGGCAGCACGATGCGCCTACCACTCCAATGTCGTAGGGCACAACATTGAGAGCTGTCATAGCTGGAGAAGGGAAGTAGAGAAAATGATCCGAGAAGGGCGGGTTGCGATTAATAACAGTGACATGGAGCACTCGAACCTCCTCGAGAATTTGCCGACGGAGGTTGATGAGGTTGAAGCTGGTAATGGTCTCGGCAGTATTGATGCAAAGCTCAGTGGCTAAAATGCCAATTTTGATAAAGTGGGAGGACGTTTTGTTCCTTAGTCAGCAAGAGAGAAGCTTGTGGTGGCTTATTTTGTGGTCATTTCTGTTGTTCGGATTATTAAGGTTGTAATTGGGATTTTGTCATGTGTCAAACCTTCTTATCTTTCCATTTTTGTCATAGCAGTTTGTTTAGATTTTGTCCAGTTTGTGTTAGGATTTTATTCTGGTTGTTTTGTTTGTTTTATTATTCAAACCATTTCGCCGGTAGTCTAATACAAAGTCGGTCTTTTGTTATTTCCAGTCATCTTTTTGTTTAGTCCTTTTATCATTTTTTATTCAATACCGATTCTAGGGACATGACATGCGCACCCAATTTGGGCCTAGTCTTTAAAGTTAATCATAAAACCCCAGAAAGGCGATCAATCCATTTAAAGGAAATAAGAACGGTTTGAGATTATTTGGAGCCCGAGTCATGTGGAACTGGGGCAAGTTAAACACAAAACCGTTAAAGAAAGATTCGCCTAAATTGGCATGAGGGTCATGCATAATAAGGAGAATGAGAGTGTCGCCCAACGGTGCTTTAGAAGGGACAAATGACCAAACAAATGTTGAATATAATTGTCAAGTCCAGCACCACCAGAAGAGACTACGAATTTAAATTGTGTTGTTTGCACTTGGCATGTTTTGAAAACTGGAATGACGAAGGCATTTTGTTCTGCTACCCAAACACTTTATCCTTCGTTAACCCCTTTTGAGCCTTATTTATTTTCTTTCGTACCCCTCGTTCGGAATTAGTAGCAACGAATGAAATACGCAAGCATGGCGGGTAAGAGAAAAGAAAGAAAAGAAAACAACAAAATGGAAAAAGAAGAATAAAAGAAAAAGAAAAAACGACAAAAAGAAAGGAGAAATGAGAAAGGAAGAGAGAAAAATGATAACAAAAAGCAAAAAAGGGAAAGTCAAATGAAAAGAGGAATTGGGAACTACGTTTGACCTGATTCCTCAAAGAGGATACGTAGGCGCTTCACGGCTCGGTCATAGTTTTGAAAAATGAAAAAAAAAACAATCAAAATATCCCCAAGCAAGAAACTGGGGCAAAAGTTGCGTTTGTTGTAAATAAATCTAATTCCGAAGATTGTAATTAATAACCCGAAATCGATTTATTTTTGAGCCTTTAATACCCTTTCTTTCTAGCCCTATCCAAAACCCACATTACGGTCCAAAGAAAGACCTTCTGACCAGTCTTCAAAAGATGCCAAGTCAGACAAATAAGATTCTTACCGGCGAACATAACATTCTGTTTCCACAACAGAAAGGACTCTAATCTCCAACAAAAAGAGTCATGCCGGCAACACTCCAAATTCCCAGCTGGAAAGTGATACAAATGAGAGAGTCTTATTGGTGAAAACCTTCACAGACACCATAAGGCGATAAAAGCTGAGAGAAAACCAAAATGAGAGAGGCTTGATAGTGAAAACCCTTCGGGCACTACAAGTCGAATAAGAGTGAGAATCAGATGGGGAATCGCCAATTGAAGATCTTGAAAGAGGATTGACGGTAAAGGATAGGCCCCATATGCATGTCATGGCCATTAGAGTCGGCATCTGCATTTGATAGGGTTTTTATTTATAGTTTCTTTTGTTAAAAGAGTCATGTTTTTTCCTTTGTCTTTTTATTCTGTTCCCTTTTATCTTTTTCCTTTCATAGAAAAATCCCCAATAGAGTCTGTCTGGTCAGAACAAGTATGAAGTGACTTCGAATAGGCCATCAGCTTTCCAAAAATGAGATCTGACTAGTACATCCAAGGGGTATAGTCAGCAGGGAACAAACGCGAGGCCAGTGTCAATACAGATATCCCCAGCAAAAGGGAATTGACAGAAGGATTGACAAGCGTTATAAACCTCAAGGCCAAGGCCCATGGACAAAGCAAGGAAAGCAGTGAGCATGATTTGGCGAAATCCATACTAGACTAAAAGGTCGGGGAAATGCCAGTTTCCGAGCTATGCCACAAAAGAAGAGGGATATCCCCATCAGAAAGGGATTGTACCCAGCAAATAAAATCGTCCCCAACAAGTTGTGCAACGCAAAGCAAGGAAGGAAAAGAGGAAAAGCCATCCCGTTGGGAGTATCACAACCAACCACCATGTTTTAAACTAACAATTTTGTTTGATTTGAAACAGGTAAAGGAAATGGCATTGATGCCAGAACTGCAGGCCACAAGGGATATTATCAAACTGGGGCAGAAAATTTTCCTTCCATTTAGAAAATTTTCTGGAAGTCAGGTACCCCCAGCTGATAACATTTTACCCAACAGTGTTATCCCTAGCAGGTAAGTAAATAATTCCTCAACAGTGTTATCCCTAGCGGTTGCGAGGGGTCCAACACAAGGTTGGAAAGTCGGTATCCTCAGCGGTTAGACTTCAAAGGAGGAAGCTAATAATAATAATAATAATAATAATAAATAAATTAAAAAAAAGAATAAATAATAAAAAATGGGGAAGGTAGAAAATGAAAATTCATCCCAATCCCCAGCAAGTATTCGAGGTAAGACATCTTCAAGTCTTAAGGATATTTTGGGTTCATCCGCCCTCAAATAGGATATGTCGGGTTCATCCGCCCTCAAATAGGATCTGTTGGGTTCATCCGCCCTCGAATAGGATATGTCGGGTTAATCCGCCCTCAAATAGGATCTGTTGGGTTCATCCGCCCTCAAATAGGATCTGTCGGGTTCATCCGCCCTCAAATAGGATATGTTGGGTTCATCCGCCCTCAAATAGGATATGTTTGGGTTAATCCGCCCTCAAATAGGATTTGTTGGGTTAATCCTCCCTCAAATAGGATCTGTTGGGTTAATCCGCCCTCAAATAGGATTTGTCGGGTTAATCCGCCCTCAAATAGGATCTGTTGGGTTCATCCGCCCTCAAATAGGATATGTCGGGTTCATCCGCCCTCAAATAGGATATGTCGGGTTCATCCGCCCTCAAATAGGATCTTCTTTTCAAAGTTATTGTTGAAGACAGGCGCCCACCTGAATAACGAGAGGAATACATTTTTGTCTTTTCATTTCTGTTCTGGGTCACCCACCAGTATAATGCGGGAATACATTTCTGTCTTTTCATTTCTATTCTAGGTCACCCACCAGTATAATGCGGGCATATCATTTTTCATATCTTTACCACCAGGCGCCCACCTGAATAACGAGAGGAATACTTCTATGTCTTAGTTTAGACAGGCGCCCACCTGAATAACGAGAGGAATACTTTTGTCTGTGCATTTCATATTTTAGGCGCCCACCTGTATAACAAGGGAATACATTTTGTGTCTTTACCCATAGGAGATGCATTTCCTCCTAAGTTTAAGTTTTACCCATAGGAGACGCAGTTCCTCCTAAGTTTAAGTTTACCCATAGGAGACGCATTTCCTCCTAAGTTTAAGTTTTACCCATAGGAGACGCATTTCCTCCTAAGTTTAAGTTTTAGTTTCACCCGTAGGAGACGCATTTCCTCCTAAGTGGTTGTTAAAGATAACAAACAAAAAAGAAAAAACCTAGTCTGATGAACCTTCTCCTAGGATCAAAATCTTAGTCCGATGAATTTTTCTCCTAAGATAGAGACCTAGTCTGACGAACCTTCTCCTAGGATCAAATCTCAGTCTGATGAATCTTTCTCCTGAGATACCAAAAACAAAAAATGACCTAGTCTGACGAACCTTCTCCTAGGATCAAAATCTTAGTCTGACGAATTTTTCTCCTAAGATAGAGACCTAGTCTGACGAACCTTCTCCTAGGATCAAAATCTCAGTCTGATGAATCTTTCTCCTGAGATACCAAAAAAAAAATGACCTAGTCTGACGAACCTTCTCCTAGGATCAAAATCTTAGTCTGACGAATTTTTCTCCTAAGATAGAGACCTAGTCTGACGAACCTTCTCCTAGGATCAAAATCTCAGTCTGATGAATCTTTCTCCTGAGATACCAAAAATTAAAAGACCTAGTCTGATGAACCTTCTCCTAGGATCAAAATCTTAGTCTGACGAATTTTTCTCCTAAGATAGAGACCTAGTCTGACGAACCTTCTCCTAGGATCAAAATCTTAGTCCGATGAATCTTTCTCCTAACATGCTAAAAAAAACATTTTTGAAAAAAAAAATTTTGAAAAAAAAAGTCATTTTCCTAAATCCAGGCGCCCACCTGTATAACGAGAGGAATACATTTCAGTCTTTTTCATTACAAGTGTTGAAGTTGGGAGCCCGCCCATAGAATAGAGGAATACATTTAAGTCCTTACATTTCAAGCATTGAAGTTAGGCGCCCACCTATATAACAAGGGAATACATCCTAATCTAGTGTTTAGTTCACTCTCAGCACTGTATCAGTAGTATCAGTGGGCTACGATTTTGCTAACGACTCACAAACCTTCCCAGTGCAAACTGGGTTAGGAAATTTTGTTTGTTTTGTTTGTTTTGTTTGTCAGGGACCCGCCTGTAGAACGGAGAAAACATTTTTCAAAATCAAACAGTGACCCACTGGAGAACAGAAGGATTACAACAAAAATCCCCAGCACTCAATCCAAGATAGAAGCAACAAGAATCTCACCCCAAGAATGCGAGTCAACAGTCTGAGAGGGTCAACAAAAGCTAGTCACAAAAAACAAAAAGAAAAAAAAAGAAGAAGAAAAAGAAAAAGAGAAAAATGAATGAATCCGAAGCACGGATGTGGAGAACAAATGTGATCTGCTCAAGAACTAGCGCCTACAACTAGCAAGTATCAAGGTTCAAGTCCAAAAGTCTGTATGAAGCACCATTCAAGACTCAAGACCAAGTTTCAGAAGACTTAAGAGATAGGAATCCTTGTAACTAGTAGCTGATAGGCTTAGTTAGTCTTTTTCAGTTTTCATTTTTGTTGTAATGACAGGACCGCGGACCGGAACCTCGACGGAACGGCACCTCGATCGGCTCTCCACCTCGGTACACTTCACTATCTCTCTCATTCCCGAACTACACGTGGCCTGATTCCTGTATAACCAAGGATATGTAGGCAGCTCAGGTACCAGGGCTCGGTCACATTCCCTCCCTTTCCTTAAGTGTAGTCCGTCCAAGTAATGGTCGGGTCAAAAACACGTCCAGTCGTTCTTTGTCGGAAAACTCTTCGTGTTTCCAGTCAAAGAGGGGCAGCTGTAAGCACGTGATTTTTGACCTTCCCCGAGAATTTTCACATTTTTAGCATGAATATGTGAAATTGGGTCTAGTATAGCTATTTTAGCCTTTTACTTTATTTCGTTGCAAAAAGAAAATTTCAAAAAAATACATATATAAATTTTAGTTTATGTATCTCATAAACTTGAAAAATACAAAAATTGCACTTTATTTTGGTATTTTATATAATTTCGAAAATTACAAAAATATAGTTCTATTAAGGTTTTATAGTCATTTTTAACTTTGAAAAATACAAAAATATTACCTCATATTTTATCTTAATATTTAAAAACGAAAATTACAAAAAAATAGTTTTATTAATATTTTGTAGCTATTTTAAACCTTGAAAAATATTTAAAAAGATATAGTTTTGTTTAAATACTAGTCTTATTTTTGGTAGTTATTTTGCTTACATAGGACTAGTTAAGCAACGTGTTCCTATTTCTCGGGTCCGGGCAAAAGAATAATATTCGGGTTTAAACTACCCGGTTTTAGGCCTAATTTTCGGACCTAGCCCATAATAAACCGTGTCCAGGACACGTGGGGAACCCCACCACGCGTGGGGGACATATGCCTCGAACCCCACCACGCGTGGGGCTCATTTTCATGGGCATTGCATTACAAAAAACACGGACAAACACATGGGTGCGGGGGGACTTTTAAAAAATTGGAAAAGGGTACTGTTGCTCTTTCTTCTTGATAAAGAAGAAAGAAAGGAAACCTGCGGAGGAGAGGAACGAGAGGACTTTCGGAATTTTTTGGAGGAGGGTACTGTGGATCATCTTCTTCGCAAGAAGAAGGAACGAAACCTACTGTAAAAACCTACCCATCCCCACGTCCAAAGACCACCATGAACGACCACTAAACTCCCTCCATCGACTACTGTCCGAACACCCTACTCCAAAACCCTCACGTAAAACCACCCGCAAAACCTAGAAGATTACCGTCCGAACACCACCCCGTCTCCATCCACCTCCGTCAACTGCTCAAACGACCATTACCATCGCCGAAACCACCATTTCCGACTTCTTCAAGTCAAACGACCCCCACGTCCGCTGCTATCACGCAGCAGCTGCTGTTTCTTCCTCGCCGGAAAAGCTGCACCACCAAGTCACCTTCCACCGCGACCAAACGACCATCGTCCAAACACCACCACCAGTTCCAGCCATCCCACGCACCCCAGCAACACCCAGACAACCACCCATCAAGCAGTAGCCATCGCTACTGCATCGTCCAAACACCCCCTCCGTCAACTGCTCAAACAACCCTCCACAGCTGCTCCCCCACGTCCACCGTCGCCCAGCTCCCCCCAGCTCGCCTCCTTCTCCAGCAACGAACCAGTCACCATTAGCATTAGCATGCCCAGTTGCTGCCGTTTCTTCGCTATCGTCGCGCAGTCCGTCTGAGGTCGTCGTCGGGTTGTGCTCGTGGCTTCCGGTCTGATATCGTTGAGTTTGACATCGAGGTTCCGTCATTGGAGAGGTTTCCGATAGTGGTCGGGACAGTTTGGTTGTTGTTCTCGCTTCAAACAGGTGCATACACATTTCTAAACTTGTTATATTTGCTTAAATGGAATGAAATGATGTGGATTTCCTATGCACTGTGTGTGTATCGGATTTGTTGAATGTCTCTTCCTTTGTTTCGTTATTTTAAGTAGCTATTTGACATTTTGTTTTCTTCATGTTTAAATTGTTGTTATCCAAATATTTGTCGTAATAGAGGTTTGCATGAAAGGTGTTAATTATTTAGTTTGTCTTAATAGTTGTTTATACATGCGGTAGTAATGTTGAAATTATAGTAGCAATTTTAATTCCGCGGAAAAATACTCGCTTCATCAAATAGGTTCAATCTATAACCTATGACCTCGCAAAGCAGCAAAGAATGTAGTTATTTTAGCCTTATCCTTTTTTTTCCTTTTGAAAAATCAATAAACAAATAATAAATGAATAAAAAAAAAGCGAGACAAGCTTCACCAAAAAAAAATAAAAAAAAAGAAAATATAATAGTAATAATAAAGAATAAAATGAGACGAGCCTCGCCGAATGAAAGGGACAAATTGCGGGGCCCTCACAAAATATATGTATTAAATACTTAGATTCCGGGATGGGCCGTTTAACAAATTTCACGGCCTTCCCCAAAAATAATAATGCGCTAGTTGCTTTAGGCGCGCCATTAATAATGTTATCTCCCTAAACTCGGGTGCACACTTATGTGACCCAAATCCAAATCTCAACGGAGTCGAAATGTGTCTCTAGTCACGGGCGCATTGATTGTGGCGTGGCCCGAGATGCATTTCCATGACGTTGCAAATTCCTTTAAAAAATAAGAATGAGATGAGCCTCGCCGAATAAAAATACAAATTGCGGGGCCCTCAGTAAATACTTGTTTTAAATTACTTAGAATTCAGGAGGGCCGTTTAGTGAATTTCGTGGCTTTCCCAAAATAATAACGCGATAGTCTCTCTAGGCGCGTGTTTAATAATTTACTTTCTTAAGCTCGGGTGTGCATTTCATGCGACCCAAATCCAAATCTCAAAACATCAAATAAAATGCGTTCCGGATTGTGGGTGCATTTCATGTGACGCAGTCCAAAGACGTGTTTTAAGCGACGTTCACATTCTCGTAAAAACAATAATAATAAAGCGGTTAAAAGATAAAATTTGCACATAAGTTCATATTGTATTTAAAATCAGATAATCAAGCCAAATATAACAGTTGAGCGACCGTGCTAGAACCACGGAACTCGGGAATGCCTAACACCTTCTCCCGGGTTAACAGAATTCCTTATCTAGATTTCTGGTACGCAGACTGTAATATAGAGTCATTCTTTTCCTCGATTCGGGATTAAAATTGGTGACTTGGGACACCCTAAATCTCCCAAGTGGCGACTCTGAAATAATTAAACCAATCCCGTTTCGACTGTCCTTTAATTGGAAAAAACTCCCTACGCACCTCGCGGTGCCGGAAAAAGGAGGTGTGACAGCTCTGGCGACTCTGTTTAGGGTTTAAAACCCTAACGCTGACTTAAAGGAAAATTCAATTTAGGGTTTAAAACCCTAACGCTGACTAAAAGGAAAATTCGGTTTAGGGTTTAAAACCCTAATGCTGGCTAAAAGGAAAATTCGATTTAGGGTTTAAAACCCTAATGCTGGCTGAAAGGAAAATTCAGTTTAGGGTTCAAAACTCTAATGATGGCTGAAAGGAAAATTCAGTTTAGGGTTTAAAACTCTAATGCTGATTGCATGGAAAAGCTCAGTTTAGAGTTTAAAACTCTAATGCTGGCTGAAAGGAAAATTCAGTTTAGGGTTTAAAACCCTAATGCTGATTGCATGGAAAAGCTCAGTTTAAAGTTTAAAACTCTAATGCTGGCTGAAAGGAAAATTCAGTTTAGGGTTTAAAACCCTAATGCTGATTGCATGGAAAAGCTCAGTTTAGAGTTTAAAACTCTAATGCTGGCTGAAAGGAAAATTCAGTTTAGGGTTTAAAACCCTAATGCTGATTGCATGGAAAAGCTCAGTTTAGAGTTTAAAACTCTAATGCTGGCTGAAAGGAAAATTCAGTTTAGGGTTTAAAACCCTAATGCTGATTGTATGGAAAAGCTCAGTTTAGAGTTTAAAACTCTAATGCTGGCTGAAAGGAAAATTCAGTTTAGGGTTTAAAACCCTAATGCTGATTGCATGGAAAAGCTCAGTTTAGAGTTTAAAACTCTAATGCTGGCTGAAAGGAAAATTCAGTTTAGGGTTTAAAACCCTAATGCTGATTGGCCGAAGAAGCTCGAGAATGCTACCGATATTTTTTTTTTTTCTGTTTTAATAGAAGATAAAAGGGAATTTCGTGGAAGCTTACCTTTCGAGTGAATTCATCATTGCCGAAGTACTTCCTGTACCCATGCACCTTCTTCTTTGGGCGACACCTGCTTCTTGCACGGTTATATTGGATCGGACCTGTTTCAAACTTTCAAACAAAGAATCTTTTGTTAGTTTGGAAATGACGGTCGGTTTGGTGACCTTGATCGTTCCCAATTGCTTTCTTGCGTCTTTATTTCTGTTGCGAAATTCCGCCATTGATTTGATTCGAATGGCGAAATCTTTAGACTACTCAGGCTTGTATTTCCAGATTCTGTGATGACTTGCCTCGTAAGGCCTCTTTTTTTCTTTTTGTCCCGTTTTGATTGGAGGTTCTCAACGGGGATTTTATTGGGGGTGTTTTGTGGGAATTTGTACAAAAAGGAGGCTCTGTGGGGAATATTTACAAAGTGGATTCTTTGTGTGGATTTTGTACAATGGGGCATGCTGGGGATTTATTTCAAAGCGGGATTTCTAGGATTTGTTGGGGTAAGCTTGTTGGGGAATATTTACAAAAGAACTCGCTGGGGCGTGCTGGGGAGATTCCATTTTTTTTATTGGGGAAGCTCTGTGGGAGTTTGTATAAAAGGAAAGACTCTGTGGGGATTTGTACAGGGGGAGATTCTGTGGGGATTTGTCCGAAGGCGGACTTGCTGGGGAAGATTTCAAGATTTCTCTCTTTCCTCTTTACTCTGAAACACCATCAAACGTCATGATTCATCATGCCTGGGCAATCATACCGTGCAAACAAACCATGCCACCTGAGACGGGATTCCGTGCAAACAAACCATGCCACCTGTCCTTTTCGGTGTGTCCTGAACTCGGGGTTAAAATGCAAAAGGGATTCGAAAAGAAACAAAGGAAGGGGAAAACAAATCAGAAAAGGAATACCCTTTTCGGGACGAGAAAGACTTATCTGAGGAAGATAACGCTGGCTTTAAATGACATGACATGCTTTTTGGACTGGACGTCCGATCTTCTAAGAGCTTGCGTTTTCCTGAACCAGAACGGATCTGTGATTCCAAACTGGTGGCACTCTGCCAAAACTTTCTTGGGGTGGCGTCAATCTTTTTCGGCCAACAGCGCCCTTTGCGGGTTTTCGCTGGCTGACCTCTCTCATTTCTCTTCCTGTCATCGCTTGATAGCACTCTTTGCGAGTTTTTACTAAGCAAGCTCTCTCATTTTGGTTTCTCTACTCCCGTCGCCTCGTGGTGCCTGAAGGTTTTCACCGCCGAGACTCTCTCATTTTATCTCTCTCGATTCAGAGTGTGCTGGTCTCTATTTGTGACGCTTATTGGTTCCCCATCATATTTGGTAATTGATTTGAAGGCTTGTGCTTGGTAAAGAGAGGTAGATGATACTAACTCCTAAACTGCTCGACGTGCCCCAGTTTCAATTTCAGGGTGAATGGGATTTTATTGTTGGTGTGACTGAACCTCAAGGAGAGGCTGCCTACGTATCCTTTTGGAATCAAGTCAAACGTAGTTCAGGCCTCAATCAAATTTTTTTTTGTTTTCTTTCTTTGTTTTTTTTTTTAACTTCTTTTTGTAGAGAGGATTGGGTAGTGTTTAGGGAGTAGTGGGGAATAAAACCTTCGCCATTTTCAAATGTGTCAGGACCACCGGAGTATGATTTAGGCGTAGTACCTCTTGACTGCATCTGCATTTACTGCTGTGTCGGGGTCATTTCCTTCGATATCACCTAAATACAATGCTCCTCGCGGCAGTATCTTCCTTACAATGTATGGGCCTTTCCAATTTGGGGCAAACTTTCCTTTTGCTTCTTCATGATGCGGCAGAATACGCCTCAGTACTAGCTGACCTACTTCGAAATTCCGGGGTCGGACTTTCTTGTTGTAAGCACGGGCCATCCTTCGTTGGTATAACTGTCCGTGACAAACTGCAGCCATCCGCTTTTCATCAATCAACGTCAATTGCTCCAGTCGAGTCTTAACCCACTCGCTGTCCTCGATTTCTGCTTCGACAATGATTCGAAGTGAAGGAATCTCTACCTCTGCCGGTATTACGGCCTCGGTCCCATAAACCAAAAGATAAGGAGTCGCTCCCACCGATGTGCGTACCGTAGTGCGGTACCCCAATAATGCAAAAGGTAACTGCTCATGCCACTGTCGGGAACTTTGTATTGTTTTCCTCAAAATCTTCTTGATGTTTTTATTTGCAGCTTCCACAGCACCATTGGCTTTTGGCCGATAAGGAGTGGAATTCCTGTGTGTTATCTTGAATTGCTCGCACACATCTCCCATCAAGTGACTGTTCAAGTTTGCTGCATTATCTGTAATGATAGTCGCAGGAATACCGAAGTGACATATAAGATTTGAGTGTACAAAATCCGCCACAGCTTTCTTGGTGACCGACTTGAGAGTGACAGCTTCTACCCATTTTGTGAAGTAATCGATGGCAACCAGTATAAACCTGTGTCCATTCGAAGCCTTTGGTTCAATTGGTCCAATGACGTCCATGCCCCAAGCGACAAATGGCCAAGGTGCGGACATGGGATGCAGTTCCGTGGGAGGTGCATGAATCAAATTACCGTGCACCTGACACTGATGACACTTCCGGACAAAGCTAAAGCAATCCTTTTCCATGGTCATCCAGTAATAACCTGCTCTAAGGATCTTCTTCGCTAAGACATACCCGTTCATGTGAGGTCCACACACACCTGCGTGTACTTCGTGCATGATCTTTCTTGCTTCCTCGATATCGACACATCTTAAGAGATTGAGGTCCGGAGTCCTCTTATATAACAATTCACCGCTCAAAAAGAAACCACTTGCATGTCGCCTAATGGTCCTCTTTTGATCTCCAGTAGCGTGCTCGGGGTATTCTTGCGTCTTCAGGAACCTCTTGATGTCATGGTACCAAGGCTGCGTATTTGATCCCGCCTCGATTACACTGCAGTAACCGTGTCTTTCCTTGATTTGGATTTCCAAAGGATCGACGTGGGCGTTGCCCGGGTAGGGTAGCATAGAAGCCAGAGTAGCAAGTGCATCTGCCAGTTCATTGTGACACCTCGGAATATACCTGAACTCTATTGAGGTAAAGCGCTTGCTGAGGTCCTCCACATGTTGTCGGTATGGGATAAGTTTGACATCCCGAGTTTCCCACTCGCCTTGAACTTGCCGAATGATCAGGTCAGAATCTCCCATAATCAGTAAATCTTTGACATCCTGATCGATTGCCATATGCATGCCCATAATGCAGGCTTCATATTCAGCTGTATTATTTGTGCAGAAGAAACGAAGTCTAGCTGTGGCGGGATAATGCTGACCGGCAGGTGAGATCAAAATTGCCCCAATCCCTATACCCTTGGCGTTCACGGCTCCGTCAAAGAACATCTTCCAAACATGAGCTTCCTCCGAGATCACTTCTACGGTGTTTACCTCTTCATCTGGAAAGTAGGTATCCAATGGCTGGTATTCCTCATCAACCGGATTTTCGGCCAAATGATCTGCTAACGCCTGGGCTTTCATCGCCGTGCGGGTGACATAAACTATGTCGAATTCCGTAAGCAAGATTTGCCATTTAGCCAGTCTCCCAGTAGGCATTGGTTTCTGAAATATATACTTCAAAGGATCCAACCTGCTTATGAGGAATGTAGTGTGGGCTTGGAGGTAATGTCTCAGCTTTTGTGCAACCCATGTGAGAGCGCAGCATGTCCTTTCCAGCAGAGTGTATTTGGCCTCGTAGCCGGTGAATTTCTTGCTCAAGTAGTAGATTGCTTGCTCCTTCTTTCCGGTTACGTCGTGTTGCCCGAGGACGCAGCCGAAAGAGTTCTCCAAGACTGTCAGATACAAGAAAAGTGGCCTTCCTGGTTCTGGAGGTACCAAGACTGGGGGATTCGAAAGGTATTCTTTGACTTTATCAAAGGCTTCTTGACATTCAGTTGTCCATTTGATCGCCGCATCTTTCCTTAACAGCTTGAATATGGGTTCACACGTGCTTGTCAGCTGGGCAATAAACCGACTGATGTAGTTCAACCTGCCCAACAGACTCATCACGTCTTTCTTTGTTCTTGGAGGAGGCAAATCTCTGATGGATTTTATCTTAGTTGGATCTAGCTCGATACCTCTCCTGCTTACGATGAAACCCAAAAGTTTGCCCGACGGAACTCCGAAAGCGCATTTGGCTGGATTTAGCTTCAAGTCATACTTCCTTAGCCTCTCGAAGAATTTCCTCAAGTCTTGGATGTGGTTATCCTGCGTCCTGGACTTTGACTATCACATCGTCTACGTACACCTCTATTTCCTAGTGCATCATGTCATGGAAAATGGCAGTCATGGCCCTCATGTAAGTAGCCCCAGCATTCTTTAGACCAAATGGCATGACCCGATAACAGTAGGTGCCCCAAGGCGTGGTGAAAGCGGTTTTCTCGGCGTCCTCTTCATCCATCAGCACCTGATGATATCCAGCGTAACAATCTACGAAGGATTGTATCTCGTGTTTGGCGCAATTATCAACGAGGATGTGGATGTTGGGCAGCGGGAAATTATCTTTGGGACTTGCTCTGTTCAGATCTCGGTAATCTACACATACCCGAGTTTTCCCGTCCTTTTTCGGTACTGGAACCACATTCGCCAACCATGTTGTATATTGGACTACCCGGATCACTCCTGTTTTCAGTTGCTTGGTGATCTCCTCTTTAATTTTGTCACTGACCTCGGTTTTGAACTTTCGTTGCTTTTGTTGAACTGGAGGACAATCAGGATGAATCGGCAATTTGTGAACCACTAGATCGACACCTAGTCCCGGCATGTCATCATATGACCAAGCAAACACGTCTTTGAATTCAAAAAGAAGTTGAATTATCGCCTCTCTCGTTTTCTTGTCCGTGTGAATGCTTATCTTGGTCTCCCGGATTTCTTCCGGGGTTCCTAAATTTACCGGTTCAGTGTCATTCAGATTCGGCTTGGGTTTATTCTCAAAATATTCCAACTCTCGGTTTATCTCCCTAAAAGCCTCTTCCGCATCATATTCTGGTTCTGGGTTCATTAATTCGCAGTTAAATAGCTCATTGTGATCTGGGCGTGAAGTCCGCAAGCATGTCATATTTAAAGCCGCATTATTAGGACTGAAAAGGAAGATAAGAGGAAAAGTAATAAAAATCAGAACAAAAGAAAGAATAGGAAAGCAATGATGATTCTTTTTTTTTTGTATTTTTGTATATTTCTTTTGGAAAGTTGGAAGACAACAATGTTTACAACTAGGAATTCAGACAACAATCGAAAAGAAGAAAACGTTCAAGTTATGTCCCGGGGATAACTTGTGATACAGGAAAGGTGGCAGGGCAGGTCTACCCGGACTTCCGTCTAGTCGGGAATGGCGTGGCCTTCCAGTTTTGAAGTTGGGCGTTCGGTCCCATGTACAGCATCTCAGCAGTGCTTGTGCCTTCACCTGGTTGAACCATGTGGACCTCGTAGAGCATTTCTCTCATCGCCCCACATATTTCCTCGATTTCCTCAGCTGTGAAGACCTCATCATCTTCTTCTTCAGCGTACCTTGGCCTGACGAAAGTCGCATATAAATCCGGCAGTGGTTGAGGCAACTTCCAGCCCTCATTTCTCCTTTTCTTTGCCCATTTTTCGTCTGCTGGAGTAGGTTTGAAACCTAGTCCAAAAGGTTTCTTGATGACTGGTAAAGTAATGGGTTCTGTTATTCCCTGAAGGGTTCGTCCAAGTCCCTTCCCTGGCCTAAATCCGTGCCGGATCATCTCTTTGGCCACCATGACCGAAGCGTTAGACAAGAAAGGCTGGGGGCAAGGTACTCCCTCTTCGTGCTGCTCTGCCAGTACCACCTCGAAAGCTTGATAGACCGTATGTTCGCTCCCTTCTCTCGGTTCAAGATACGGGATGGATGGGTCCCGATAAATGGCATGTTCGTCTTCCCCATGGACCACGATCTCTTGGTCTTCGTACTCGAACTTCACCATCTGGTGAAGAGTGGAAGGCACGGCTCCTGCCGCATGGATCCAAGGTCTGCCAAGGAGGAAATTGTAGGATGTGTCCATGTCGATCACTTGGAAAGTGACTCGAAATTCGACTGGTCCTATGACCAGCAGCAGGTCTATTTCTCCCATGGTGTCTCTCTTGATGCCGTCGAAAGCTCTTACGCAGACGTTGTTGGGTCGGATTCTTCCGATCTCAATTTCCATTCTTTTGCAGCGTGGAGAGCGGGCAAATGTCAACACCTGATCCCCCATCCAGCATTACCCGCTTGACATAGTAGTCCTCACATTTGACTGTTAAATGCAATGCCTTGTTGTGTGCTGCTCCTTCCGGGGGTAGATCGTTCTTGCTGAAGGAGATTTGGTTGACGGCGAAGAATCTTTCTGTCATCCGCTCTAATTGCTCCACCGAGGTTTCAACCGGCACATATGCCTCATTCAGGGTCTTCAGTAAGATCTTTTGATGCTCGGCCGACCTTGTCAATAATGATAGCATGGACACCTGCTCAGGGTGCTTGCGCAACTGATCTATCACTTCGTAATCCGGCATCTTCATTTGTTGGAAGAACACTTCCGCCTCTTCAACACTCACAGGCTTCTTTGGAGGAAAGCGCCTTTGTGTGGCGTTGTTCAGTTCTTGGGTATTTGAGTACCCTCTAATGAAAGTATTTTCTGGAAGTTCTCCCACGACCTCTTTTCCTTTGTACATCACCAAGGTCTTTTGATAATTCCACGGCACTGTGGTCGGGTTGGTCATTGGCTTTTGTGGCACGCGTCCGATAACCACTGGCTCATTCAGCCGAGGTGGTTGAATCGTCCCCCGGACCACATAGGCCCCTTTTGGCACGTACATAGGTTTTGTCTTTTTGATCCCGGATTTCTGCGTCTTCTCAGCTTGACCTCGCGGTACGTAAAGAACTCCGCCCTTTGCTGGTACCACTTTCTTTTCCACCTTCTTTTCAGACTTGCTCTCTACAACCTTGGCCTCCTCCCCCTTTTCTGATTTTTGGTCTATTTCAGGCCTCTTCCCCGTGTCGACAATGGCAATTATGGCTTTCAAAGCAGGGTCGAACTCTTTGTCTTCACAAATCATGCCGATCAGCGGCCCATTATTGTGAGCGGGCAGTGGATTGTTTGTTACATTCGGGATCTCCTCGTCCCTTAGCACTATTTTCCCCTGCTCTATCAAATTTTCGACCACTCTTTTCAATGACCAGCAGTCGTTTGTATCATGTCCCTCGGCCCCTGAATGATAGGCGCATCTGACTCCGGCTTTGTAAGAAGGAGATGTCGGGTTTTGCCTTGTTTGAGGGATGGGTTGCAAGAAACCCAACTGGACCAACTTTGGGAACAAAGTTGAGTATGGCTCACCGATGGGTGTGAAAGTCCGTCGTCGAGGTGGCTCTTGGGGGCGGTAGTTATTCTGCGGGGGTTGTGGGTTATAGTGGTTGCGGTAAGGAGGCTGATTTCTGGGAGGTGGAGCTGGGCCTCGGTTGGCTTGTTGTGGTGGATGGTTATAAGGTTGGGCATTCATGACCATATAAGGTTGATGAGCATATGCCGAATTTGAATGGGGGTAATAGTGTTGTGGGGCTCTTTCCGGAAAATGGGGCCTGGGATGACGATACTCCCTTGCTTCAGAGGCTGCCATAGTCGTTTCTTCTTTCTTCTTCCCCCTTGTTGTTCCTCCAGACCCGCTTTGGACGGCCTAGGAGGTTGCCCTTATGGCTGCTTGACTCAAAATTCTTCCCGTTTTCAACCCATTTTCCACCATCTCTCCAATCTTGATCGCTTCCGCGAATGGCTTACCCATGGCCGACATCATGTTCTGGAAATAGTCAGACTCTTGAGCCTGGAGAAAGGTAGTGACCATTTCCACTTCATCCATGGGAGGCTTCACTCTCGACGCCTGTTCACGCCACTTAATAGCATACTCTCTAAAGCTTTCCGAAGGCTTCTTCTTCAAATTTGAAAGAGAGTTTCGGTCTGGCGCAATGTCGATGTTATACTGGAATTGTTTTACAAAATCTCTGGCGAGATCATCCCATATATGCCATCGGGACATTTCCTGATCCATATACCATTCCGAAGCTATCCCTACTAAACTTTCCCCAAAGTATGCCATTAGCAGTTCTTCTTTTCCGCCGGCTCCCCGCAATTGGTTGCAGTATTTCTTAAGATGTGCAATGGGGTCACCGTGCCCATCGTACTTCTCAAACTTGGGGGTCTTGAAACCCGTTGGCAGGTGTATGTGAGGAAACATGCATAGGTCGGCGTAAGAGACGCTCTTTTGCCCGCTCAATCCTTGCATATTCTTCAGACTTTGCTCAAGGCTTCTCATCCTTTTGGCCATTTCGTTTTGTTCTACAACTCTGGGGTTCTGATCCTGCCCTGGTACAAGCTCGCACTGAGGCGGTAGAGGATTAGTACTGGTAGCGAACCTGTTTGGTTCCATTGAGAACGACGGTGCTTGGAATGTAAAAGAGGATGAGTCAAGGCTTGGCTTGTACGTGGCAGGCTGTGCCGTAGCTGGGCAAGGCGATGCAGTAAAGATGTTCATGCTTGCATCATTGGCCGACATTCGGGGATGAGGCTCAGAAGGTGATCCTGCAGAGAAGGCGGAGGTGGCTGGGTACCCAAATGGGGTAGCAGGGTAATTTATGGGAACATTAGAAGTCCCACTTGACCTGGAGAATAGTTCAGGGAATCCGGGGACGACACTTGGCGGCTCTTTCCCATTGTTCCAGTCATCCAGCATTTCCAACATGCGGAGCCGTAGGATCCTATTTTCCTCCGCAGTTGCGGATTCAGGTGTGAGGACGGCTGAGATTGAGCTCTCCTCAGAGACGGGGACTGTTTGCAATGGAATTTCCGAAGACATTTCCACACTTCCTTTTGACCTGGTGAAGTAAGTGTGAGTACTGCTTCTGGTCCTAACAATAGGTAGTTGAACACCTCTCCTTGACCTCGTGAAGTATGAGTGCGAGGCCAGACTTTCACCAAACCAACCGTCTTTTCAAAAACCCTGGGAAAAATGCTCAATGACAAACGCACGGTTAATTCTGCAGCAAATAATAGATAGTTAATCTCACGTTGGGCATGATGCACCTATACAGTTAAGTGGATTACTATATGTTTGCTACGAGAGCATGCGTCATTCCGGCATTTTTCTCTTATTAGTTTTTCCCCCTTTTTTTCTTTTCTTTTCTTTTTTTTTTTCCTTTTATTTTATTTATTATATATATATATTTTTTTTTTGTAGTAAAAGAAATGCGACCGGATCCGATGAGGATTGCCTACGTATCACGATGCCTACGTGAATCAGATCATTACGTAGTTCGAAAAACACAAATGGACGTAAAAGAAACAACCTCTTCATTGTTGAAATGTTCTATTACAAGCTACATTCTGCAAAAGAAAAAGCAAACTTGGAAAATGAACCTAGACTCAAAATAGACTGAAAATCACCTTGATGAAAAAAAACAGGCAGAAGATGCTAAGATACAGATTTGACCTATGAATGCATTATGGTTTTAAAAATTGGTTTCCGCGGGGCATCGTTCGGCCTCGCCGCGGTCCTAGGCGTGAGATCCCTCTCAAGTTGCTCTAGCTCGTGCATAGTCTGCTTGACATAACCCATTACTGCCGAGAGGACGGTAGCGCTGGACATGTTCTCACATCGTAGACATCGTCTGGTGATGGCATGGGCAATGGCCTTGATCCTATCTCTGGTTTGCTTCTTCTCTATGAGTAGGTGCCTTATCTGATCACTGCTCGTCTTGAATACCTGTGAGTCCTGTATGTGCTGATCCCTCAACTGTCGCACTTCTTCCTTCATTTGGGCCAACAAGTCGTAACAGTATCTACTCTCCATTTGGAAATCCCTGGCCTGCTTAACTGCTTTAAACTCAAGTGTAGCCATCTCCCTTTTTATTTTGGAAACAGCCTTCTCGTGATCACGTTTCAATTGGTTCAAACATCGGCGATGCTTATCTACTCTTGTTTCCCACCGTGCCTTGAATTCTGTCATGACCTTTTCGGATTCTTCTAACCTGTCTCGCCATTCCGTGATCTCTCTTTTCAAACCCTTTATCAACCGCTGGTCTGATTGACTTCTGGGTTGCTCATCAAGAGACAATCTCAATTTTTGGACTTGGGCCTTAAGTTCTTCATTCTCTTGGATCAACCTATTCTTTTCGCTTCGATCCGCCGCGATTTGTACGCTGTTATCGAATTTCAAACTATCTATTTGTAGCTTCAAATCGCCAATCTCTGCTCGATAACCCTTCTCTTTTGCTAACCAGTTCCATTGCCCTTGGGATGATTCTACGAAATCTTTGAGATGCGGCCTCTTAGCCGGTCTTTCGTAAGACAGGCTACCTCTAAACCAAGCGTGATATCCTGGGGCGACTTCCCCTTTTGCCGTATCGATCACACAAGTGTTTGCTGTCAGATGTTGGCATTCACTCCAGATTTGGCGAACTTCTTCTTCAGGGAACTGACCGTGCGGACTGATTTCAATCACTTGGGTACTCAAATCTTCATCTTTCGGTATCACTTGGTACCTCCCAAGTTGCCTCAAAACCCGATACGGTGCATAGGGTTGGATACTTTTCAGTCCCATCAACAGAAAGTGAGGCCGGGTTGCCGGCATGTATATGATTTCCTCGATAGGTGACCATCCGAGCGTCCATTGGATTTGGCTGGCAGTGAGAGTTCGGAGAAATGAGGTCCATGATGTGACTCCCTCAGGTAAATTGAGCCCTTTGATTCTCGTGTAGAATTCTCCAATACAAGTTTTCTCTGGCGAACCATAACCCACAAGTGAGGAGCGATGACATAAATGATCGGTCATCCATACTTGCAACAGTAGGTTACATCCTTCGAAGAAGTCACCCCTGGCTCGACAAACAGTGAGAGCCTGGAAAATGTCAGCCATAATCATAGGCGCCAGAGTACTTTTATCTTGGGTAAGCAAAGTACTGACAACCCCAGTTATTCTTAGATCGATGTTGCCGTCCTTCCTTGGGAACACTATAAGACCTAAGAAAGCCGTCATGAAAGCCAATTGCCTGTGTTCGTCCCATTTTTGCCGGTTGCCTTTACTACATAGTTTGAAATCCGGCTTATTGAACCCACCCTCATGACCGTATCTAGCATACATGAGATGGAGACTGCAGAAGCCTTTGGCAAGATCTGGATGGTGAAATGTTCGGGGTATTTTCAGAAAGTCCAAAAATCGGTGTACCGTGACGGCTCTAGGTGCAATCAAGTACTTGAACCTTAACGGAGCTTCATCACCCCCAATGTATCCCGCTATTTCCTCCAGCGTCGGGGTGAGTTCGAAGTCTGAAAAATGGAATACATTGTGCGCCGAGTCCCAGTAAGTGACCAATGATCTGATAATATCACCCCGAGGCTGAATGTCTAGTAAATCCGGGAGATTTTTCAGATATTTCCTCACTTTGCCTTGCCCTTCTTTGCCTAAGTCGTTCCACCATAATCGCAACTCAAAAGGGATCTTGGTCATTATTGAAAACGATTCATTTTGTATCGTGCTCATCCTGCACATTTATTTAAGGCGATAAACTTTATTAGACTCGAAAAATTAAAATTATCTAGATTTTTTTGAAAACGGGAGGTTGGACCCGCCGAGGGTTGCCTACGTATCTCACCCCGTGCGAGAATCAAACCGGCAAAGTTCGGTCATATCGCGAATAGAGAAAATCAAATAAACCTAGTAATCAAGAATAAGCATTTTTATTGTTTTTGGAGAAAGATAAATACTAAAAAATATTTTTTTTTTGTTTTTTTTTTTGCAATATTTGGACTATTAGTCCGAATTTATAAAAGGGTATTACAAAAGAAACAACACATTTTTGAATTATGAGTTTTCCATTTTTTTTATTTTATTTTTTTGAAATAAATACCCTCTTTTTTTCTTAAAAGAAAAGAAACAATTTTTATATGTTTTTTTTTTAATCAGACTAAAAGGCAACTTTTGGTTTTATTCTTTCCTTTTTTTCTTTAGAAAAATTCCGACGAGGTTTCGACACTACTTGGACATTGGTTTTATTTTTCCAAAATAAGTAATTATCTCCCTACGCTGCTATTTTTTTTTTTTAGAAACCGATCAACATGCGGAACCGAAGCAAATAAATGCGCAAAACAAATAAGATGCAGCAGGGTGGCCTTTTCATTTCTGGTTGCTTGTCCTAGACGGACCCAACCCCTGTGTTGAGCCCCCTAAGTCAAATGCAACATGATGCAAATAAGCGTTCCTACTAGGGATCCGGCATGAAGTCGAGTTATACTAGGTTTAAACCTTGGTATTTGTTCTAGACTGTGTACCCGAGCGGACAACTCGAGTCGAGGAGGGGCAACTTACCGGGAACCAAAAGGCCGTCCGGCTTCGTAACTTATCCGTCCTCTTTCTTATTTCGGGTATTGACACTAACAGAATAGGGAGTCTCGACCAGCGAGCTTCTCCCCGGAGGTGAAGAGAGAAGGGTTTCGGCACAGTTTATACACAGTTCAGATAATATCAAAGCGGTAAAAGACAACATTTAGCACGTTATGCAAAAATATGTAATAAAGATCAGATAATAAAGCCAAATATAACAATTATTCTAAGCTCGAATTCTTGAACCCTGAACCAGTGGTTCTGGTTTTGTTCCCCAGCAGAGTCGCCAGAGCTGTCACACCTCCTTTTTGCGCGCCCGCCCCGAAGGGTTAAATGCGCGAGGGGAGTTTTTCCAATTTAAGTGACAATATTCGAAATGGGATTATTTATTTAATTCAGAGTCGCCACTTGGGAAAGGTTTGGCTTTTGGTGTCCCAAGTCACCGGTTTATCTTGAATCCCAAATCGAGGAGATTTTCGACTTTTCCAAATGAAGTCTGCGAACCAGAAATTCTAAGTAAGGAATTCTGTTGACCCGAGGGAATGTGTTAGGCACCCTCGAATCCCGTGGTTCTAGCACGGTCGCTTAAATTGTTATAATGGCTAAATATCTGATTTAAATACATGTTATGACTTACGTGCTTTTATTAGGTTTAAACCGCTTTTATCATTTATTTTTATAGAATTGCAACGTCGTGAAAATGCATCTCGAACCACGTCACAATCAATGCACCCGTAGTTGTTAACACATTTCGACTCCGTTGAGATTTGAATTTGGGTCACATAAATGCGCACCCGAATTTAAGAATGTAATTTAATTAAGTCGCGCCTAAAAAGTCTAACGCGTTATTATCTTTGGGGAAGGCAGTGGAATTCACTAAACAGTCCATCCCAAATTCTAAGTATTTATTATGACCAATTATTGAGGGCCCCGCAATTTGCCTTTTTATTCGGCGAGGCTCGTCTCATTATTTTAGAAGGGTACCCTACAATGACTACGTCTTTACTACATTTATCTTTAAAGAAAAGGATGATGCCGAATTTTGCTGGTTTGGACAAATACGGACTGAATCCTTATTATGTTTGCCGAACCTAAACTTGTTTGATTACCTGATTGATTGTTCATGAGGCGAGGGTCACCGCATGCTTTGTCTTCAACAGGTGAATATGCTTATTAATTCGCTAAGTGAGATTGCAAACAAACTAACAACATATATTGAGTTATGTTTAACGACCTCCAAGTTCTATTCTTAACACTCTAAACTATTTGAAATTGATAAAAGAAATCGGCTGTTTTATTATGAAAATTACTACTAATTGAACTCAAAAAGGATTACTAGTTTTTCTCAACAATCATCAAAAGAATCTATACCGAAACCCAGTATCGAACCTGCATTGGAACGAATAAACTGACAGGAGAACTGGCATTCATAGCCAGACTCTTAATGTGACTGTATGGGAGTTTGTTCGGGATACATTTATTCCGGACCCAGTACCACAGTTTTGTCAATTCAGTGGTCTAGGCGAAATGCATACAAGTGCTACCATGACTCTATGCTATACAGTCATACTAAATCAAACAAGTGTTATACTGAACTGAATGTATACTAAATCAAAGCATGCTGTCTATGTCATACTATCATTACTGTTGAGCCATGCTATCTAACAGTTCATCTTAAACAGAATGTATGCTAGTTTATACAGAATATTTGCAGTTCGCAGTAAAAATACAGGCCCAACTAACATTCGAACTATCTTTTTACACCAATGCTATAACATAAACTGGTATTCATTTCTTTATTTCTGCTTCAACTTCAAACTTTCAACAATACAAGGTTCAAAGATTGTGTACCTGGGGATATTTGCAATTGAAGAAAGGGGCAATTAGTAGAGTAACAATGAACAAATGCAGCAGCAGTAACAGCACCAACAGTAGCAGCAGGGCAGTATAGCAACAGCAACAAGAAACAGTAGAGTAGCAACTACAACTCTCAAACAATTGGAGTGAGATCAACCTCAACTAAACTAAACTTTCGAGTAGAACAAACAATAAACAAGCAGACTCAGTTTTTGTGAGAACTCAATATTGCACAGAATAGGTCCGGATTTAGTTGAAGTCAGAAACAAAAGGAAAGGAAGCAATTTCTTGGTTTTGTTTGTCTGAGTTATCAGACAGATTCTTTTCCAGTTTTTGGATTCAAAAATTTGAACTTCAAGATATTCCCTCTTAGTATCTCTCCCTATCTCTGTGTGCTCTATCTGTGTGTCTCTAATTAGTGTGTATTCCAACTCTCTTTTTCAAAGAATTCCTCACAGTCTATCTGTTTTTCTCTTCCCTTCCTCTGATTCCCTCTTCTTTGTCTGGTCCTCCTCCTTTTATAGCCTCAACACCATCTCTTTTAACAGCCTGTTTTTCAAAATGTCACCGTACCCCTCCCATGTGTCTTTTTCCTTTTCAGATCCCAATTAGTTATTTAAGTATATAACTCCCATCAACATTCCCTGGCAGATTTACTTTTAAAGGGTTTAATACTTTTTAAACTTAAAGCAGGGTATGGGCAGTAGAATATGTTGACAGCATATGCTGTCAAACCATTTTTAAAATTAAACAAAGGACCTTTATGCAGGCCACAGGCTGTGCACAAAGCACATGAGATGCACCAATGCACATGCTGTGCACGAGTGCACATGCCTTCCAATTCAGAATCTAAGCACAAACAATCCAACAGCTATAAGTGAACTAAACTGGCTCTTAATTGATTCAGGCAAATGTTCAATAGAAGCAAATCGATTTAACTTTGTTCAGACAGTTGAAACTAATTGACGACACATGTCGACTCGACTATATTAGCATTAACATACACAAACGTAGCCAAATCAGACATTCAAAAGCATGGGACACATGACTCGACTTATACTGATTAAGCAGGATTATACTTTGAGGAATCAGTAAGTCAGTACAAATTTGGGATACAACCAATACACATGTCTTATCAGAATAGGAGGGGAGGGATTCAGACAAACACAGAGGTTTAAGCATAGTGGACAAACAAAATTTGATAAAATCAAAACAAATATGAACAGACTTTTAAAAACAAATCACACGGAATAAAACAAAAATAAAGAAAAGAAAACAAGACTCACCTCAAATCTTTTTAAGGAACAAAATCAGAAAAATCCACTGGTGTTTGAACAGACCTTCTTTAAGGTTGAATGGACTTTTAAACGAAGTGTTTCTCGGATGAGAAACACCTCGATTAAGGTCCATTAGACCTTAATCTCCTCGGTTTGAACAAAGCACGGAACATGCACAGGGAAAACTAGAGTTCAAAACTTAGATCTGGGATTCGTGTTTCCCTGGTTAGATTCGGACCAAACCAAGTATGGTTTGGTCACGAGGAGGGTCCGGGGAGTGTCTGGTATGAAACTGGGGTTGGTTGGGTTAGATCGAGTTTTGACTCGAATCTTCAAATGAAGATTCGAGGACCTGGGGGGTGTTTCGAAGCATGGGGTTGATAGAATTGGGTTCAGGATGGCATGGGGGTTCTATGGTGTTCAGGGGAAGGTCACCGGCGTTCATGCCGCCGGGTTCCTGGTGAAGGGGAGATGGGGGCGGCTCTAGGGTTCCGGGGTTCTTTGTGAGGATGATGAAGGGCAGGGGTATTTGGACAGGGGGTGGGGTATGAGGGGCAGCTTATATATGGAGTGAGTGGATGGACCTCAGCCGTTGGATGAGGCATGACGAAGGGCCAAGATCCTTCCACTTGAGGGAAACGGTGTCGTTTCGAGTGTTAGGGGCAGGGTTGGTTCGGGTAACGGGTCGGGCAAATGGGGTTACGGGTGAGAGATTCGGACCGTTGGATCGGCTTGGTTTGGATGGTTGGGATGGATTGGCCTTGAAACGGCGTAGTTTTGGCGTTAAACTACGTCGTTTTGATGCCTGGGGAGTGGGCTGTGTGGACCGGTGGATTGGGCCATCCATTTGGGCTTCAGTTTTCAAATGTTTTGTAACCCAAATTCATTTTAAAACAAATTTTCCCCCTTTCTTGTTTATTTCTAATTTCCTAAATACACACCCTAATTAAATAAAACTAGACCATTAATTAACCACTTAACATATTTATTTCAAGCATATAAAATGTTAAAAGAAGGTAAAATTAAACAGGGTGGCGAATCAGGACAAAAGAAAAATGTGTATTTCTTTGTAATTTTCCATCTAACGAACGGGTCATGGTTTAAATTACGCATGACACATACATTTTTAATTCTTTTGGAGCGATTGACGCGTAAAACAAAAATCACATGCTCACAGCTGACACGGCACAAGTATAGCGCCACAATACCTGGCGCTATACTCCTTTTTCCTGGCCCCACCAACAATTCCGGACTTCAATAATTCAAAAGCATATAGTGCCAACTTTTTGGGCGCTACATATATATATATATATATATATATAAAAAAAAATCCCGGCTAGCCATTTCCTATATAAAGAGGTTAGGATTGTATAAAAATTCATTCAAAAAATTTTTTAACTCTTGTTGAAACGTTTATTGTTGTTAAATTCTCCAATATTTTTTCATTATGTCTGAAGAGCGTAGAAGAAGAGTTTCATTATATTGGGGGGGTGAGGTTTTGATAGAGAATAACTCTGTGGGCTACAGTTTACCTGCTCAGTGTCATGTTAAATTGCCACTTACTATAGAGTACGATAAATTGATATCGTTGTTATGCAAAAAAATGAGTGTAAGGAAACGTTCAGTGATACTTAAAGTAACTGGAAGATATCCGTATTCCGTCACTCCGCAAGGGGTTGCTTTTTACTCGAAGTTTAACATCGACGATGATGAAACTTTGAGTGATTTTCTGAGGACTCCGGACGAGTGCCGGGAATTTTTTGTAATCACAATGTTGGAGATGTACGTGAAGGTTGAAGCCGTTCCAAAAAACGAGGTTGTGCGTAGTAGAGATAACCCCCAGTCATCGGGTGGTTATTCTGGAGCAGTTTTTGCCGGACAGGTTCCGGATGAAAGAGTTTTCCTTCATTTAAACTTATCACCGCCGGCGAATGAGCAGCGAGAAAATAATTTATACCATGCTTTCCATAATTCACAAGACGAGTGGTAAACTTCAATTTTCATTTGTGTTAATTATGTATATTTTTGGCGTATTGAATTTGTATTAACGCTCATATATTTAATAGGGGGTACCGGCCGGATATGAATTTTACAAGTGGCCCATCTGGTAGTCATCACCTAATTAAAAACGTCCATCATGGAATTTCATCACATTACGACTTGTAAGTAAAGTGATATAGCCATATGGAAAGCATTTATTAATTCAGTAGCTTATATTTTTGTTGGTTGTGCAGTGAAAACGAGCAAGTTGAACCACCCGTACTCACTCAATTGACCGAAAACGACGTATTACATCGGGATCTGACAGATGCACAAAGTGAGGAACAGAACAGTAATTACGATAACAATGCCGATGAATCTGGAGATGAGACACCCATTTTTTGTGAGGATGGTGATGAGTAGGATGAGGAGGAAGGACCTGATTTGAAGAGAGACCCCCCTAGACGAAGAGTGTACGAGTCTGAAGTGACGTTTCATTCAAGGGAGATTCCTTACATTGATAACTTGCCAACCGTGTCGGGTGTGGAAGCTCTCACAAGGGATATTGATGAAATCCGAATAGCAATGTGGGATGAGTCTAGACCAACGGTGCTTGCAAAGGGGATATTTTTCCTGATAAAGCGCGCTTAAGCGGGGCTTGTACAATAAACAACGTAAAAGAGTGTCGTGAGATGCAGGTATGGGAGTCAAGTCCGATAGTATACAAGGTTGTTTGCCGCAGGTGGTTTTGGCCATGTAATTAGATGTTGCGTGCGACCAAGAAGAAGACAGGTATGTGGAAAGTAGGTAAATACATTCTCACCCACACATGCGAAATGGACACATTCAACGGGAATCACTTCAACTTGGATATTGACTTGATTTCTCTTGTACTTATTCCGCACCTCGAAGCGTCCATAAGGTATATAATCAAAAAGTGCATTACATCAGTCCACCAGGAATATGGCCTTACCATTACAAAAAGAAAGGCATTTCTCAGGCGCAAATGAGCGTTTGAAATTGTGTACGGTAATTGGGATAAGTCATTTGCATCTCTGCCAAAGTACATGGCCGCACTGCAGCACTTTAACCCCGGGACAGTTGTTGAATGGAAGCTTGAGAAGAGTTCGGGAACACCAGAATACATATTCAATTATATGTTCTGGGCGTTTAAGCCAGCAATTGATGGTTTTTCGCATTGCCGGCCCGTAATATCCATAGATGGAACTCATGTCTATGGAAAGTACGATATCAAGATATTGATAGTCGTGGCAGTAGATGCTAATGGATAGATATTTCCTCTAGCTTTTGTTGTTTGTGCCAATAAAAGCACAGAGACGTGGACGTTGTTTTTGAACCACCTGAAAGAGCACGTTGTCAAATAGCGTTCAGGTATTTGTCTAATATCTGATCGGCACGGTAGTATATTAAGTTCTGTGGAGAACTTTCCTGCATGGCAAGAACCTTATGCATACCACCGTTGCTGTGTGAGGCACTTTAAGACCAATTTCCAGAAGGCACATCCCAATAAGGATCTACATGATTTGATGTGGATGGCAGCAACAGACCACCAACAACATAAATTTCGGAGGCATATGGATTCTATCAGGCAAGAAGACGAGGCAGCCTATCGTTGGTTAATGTAACATGACCCTGAAAAGTGGACGTTGCATGCGGATGGTGGCAGACGATGGGGAATTCTTACTACAAACGTGTCAGAGTCCTTCAACGGGTTATTGAAATCGGCAAGAGGATTGCCCGCCACAGCCATGGTGCGGATGTCGTTCAAGCAGATGGCGGAGAGGTTTGTTGAACGATCTGCAGCTACAACGGAATTGATGGAGAGGGGTGTTGAATTTATGCCAGTGCCGATGCAGATATTTGAGAAATACAGACGGCGATCACATTTGCATTCATTTTTGCAGTATGATAACGAAAGAGGTGTTTTTGAAGTTCGCACCGCTATTCATAATAATTGGGGTAATAATGTACATACCCTAAATGAATCAACAAGGTTATGCTCATTTGGGAAATGGTCCATCTACCACATGCCTTTCTCACATGCCATCAAGTTTTTTCAACGTGTTGGTTATGTGGAGACCAACTATGTTGATCAACAATATAGTGTTTCCAAGTACCTAAACACATATAGTGGTCAGTTGCAGCCAGTGGTTGTTGAGCATTATTGGCCTCCGGAACCATTTAAAATGGTGTGTAACAAGTCTTATTTGCGTAAAAGACAGGTGCAGAAGAGAACGCGTATACGGAACCAAATGGATGTTAGTGACACCGTTTATGCGCGCAAATGTGGTATATGCTCACAAACAGGACACGACCGTCGTAAATGTCCTTCAGCTGGTTTGGGTGGAAAAACTAATCAAGTTCGTGGTGGGTGTTCTTCTAGTGTACCTAACTACCCATGAGTTGATGTTGTAATAATTAGTTGTTATGTCTATGTTGCAAGATTTATGAAATAAAATTATGTTTGTTAACTATGATTTGTACTTTCCCATTTTACCTATTTAAATAATAATTTAATAAAATTATCTGTATATTTATTATGTGTATTGTCTTGTCGAACTGAAAAGCTGACCAGCTGACATAAAGTTGTCTTGTCAACATCATGATATTTAACACGCAAAGTATAGCGCCATTAGATAGTACGTTATGTGTGTGTTGTCTTGTCGAACTGAAAAAGCTGACCAGCTGACATAAAGTTGTCTTGTCAATATCATGATATTTAACACGCAAAGTATAGCGCCATTAGATAGTACGTTATGTGTGTGTTGTCTTGTCGAACTTAAAAAGCTGACCAGCTGACATAAAGTTGTCTTGTCAACATCATGATATTTAACACGCAAAGTATAGCGCCATTAGATAGTACGTTATGTGTGTGTTGTCTCGCCTATAAATAACAGGCTCATTGTAGTTATTTTGTGTGCTCAAAATTTACTAAAAGCAAATATTTTATTAAAAGTAAGGTTTTTTTTTTTACTAAAAGCAAATATTACACAAATGGCTCAACCTCTTCGTCCACCAAAGTGCAATTGTGGAAAAGCATGTTTGATGCAAAATTGTTGGGACGGTGGTGAAGTTGGACGCCGCTACTGGCACTGTATGAACCAGTTTTACAAGGTTCCCGGCGAACCTATTTGTGATTTTCAGGAAAGGGTTAATGAACCATGTTATCAGGAATGTTACAGAGAACAACTGCAGTTTCTTCATAATATGTGTTTAAGACAACGGGAACATGAAAAAGAAAGCAATAGAATTATTGCAGACTTGAGGGCGAGCCTGAAGGAGGTGGGAGAAGAAAAATGGAAAACACAATGGAATTGTGAAGCATAAAAGGAACGTAAAAAAAATATAAACTGGAACTTGCGGAGGTAAAGGCAAAACTGAAAGAGGTAGAAGAAGAAAAAGAACAACTGGAAGAACGATTTAAGTGGTTGGAGCGGAGAATAAATAGCAACCGGGGCTAAACATTGGCATGTATGTGTTTATTGTATTTTTCATATTTCATGTATTTTTATTATGTTGGCATGCTATGTTTGTGTTTGTGCTTGTGTTTGTGTTGTAGTAATGTTTTCCTTGTTTGTTGTACTAAATTTTATTTCAATTGAAGTAAAAGTTAAGTTTAAGTGCTTGTGTTGTACTAAATTTTATTTTAATTGAAGTGGAAGTTAAGTTTAAGTGCTTGTGTTGTTCTAAATTTTATTTTATGAAACTATCAAACGAATGGAGAACTAAAAAAGGTAATGGGCATATTCGATTAAATATTGTTGTTAATGTATACAAAAATATTATTTACACCATGTCAATGTGTCCCGCATCCGGTGTGTCTCAATGCAGCCGCTGGCCTGAGGCGCATCCCCTCCCGCCCAGGTACGCTATCAGGATCATCATCATCAAATCGTCTCCTTATAACCGGATGCGGCGCAGGATGACATGTATCGGTGGTGCTGTT
This sequence comes from Nicotiana sylvestris, assembly GCF_000393655.2. Lineage (NCBI taxonomy): Eukaryota > Viridiplantae > Streptophyta > Magnoliopsida > Solanales > Solanaceae > Nicotiana > Nicotiana sylvestris. Next base: position 152,092,481 of record NC_091059.1, read on the forward strand.
TGCTCCAGTAGAAGGCTACATAATAATATGAAACTTAGTATAGAAAACTACATAACAATTCACAACAATTTATATTGTCTTACCATCATCGTCTCTAGATCCTGAATGTAGTCATATGTCGCTGCGCATGAAGCCTTAAAAAGGAAATTAATAAAGTTAAAGAAAATAAATAAGTTACAAATAAAACAAATTCAAATTCAATACTAATAAACTCATACTTGCGCATGTGATGTGGAGCCATAACTCAGTCGGTGCCCACTATAAAAATCTCGGGTCGGTCGATCCTCAATAGTGGTAGACGGGCCTGAGAAGTATCTACCCCAATCCACTCCTTGAATATCCGAGCCCATGATCAACAATTGACCCGATGAGGTCACCTGCGATAGCACTAGAGTGCGATAAATTCCAAGGCTGTAAGGCGGCATGTCCGTCTCATGCATCCCACCTGCCATATCAGTAGCAACATCATTAGTAGGAGCCTCAACGCCTCCTTGCTGGGGACCACCTCCTCTCCGCCCACGACCACATCATCCGGCACCACCAGCTCGTGGGATACGACGACCTCGATGGTACAGCGCTGGGTCCATATAATCAGCCTTGTGTGCCAAACGCTAATCCGATCGGGCTCGCTGCAGTGTCTGGGTAGCCACATCCATGAATCGACGATTATACTCCTGCATGGCCATAGGATCGTGGATATAACTCTGTATATGCTACCCCATATGATAGACGGTATGCAATCCAATCGCCTGCACAAAGTAAAAAATATAAACTACATATTTGGCACTAAATTACAGGTATAAAACTAATAATAACAGAAAACATACCAGGGCCTCATGTCTCCCGGCGTATGGGACGTACCGACCGTGTGCCTGATGAACTAGGTTCCCGATAAAAAGTCAGAAAACAGTGCGGTACCATGCCATATAACGTTGAATAGGAAAGTGTTGCGGAGGTGGGGTCAAGTCCCCTCGCCTGTCCCAAGTACCCAACTGCTCGTTAAGCCATGCCATAAATGTGTCGTCCGCCCTGGACCGATCATCCCTCTCATAATGTAAAGCATGCCATGCAGGCGGAGTCGGTATAGGTTGCGGCAGGCCAAACTGACGAAATACCCGCTCGGAGGCATGGTGCTCGACAATATCGAGGCATATGAGCGGGACAGAATCCCTCCAAATATGTCGGCCGAACGTGCAATACGCTGGCAGGGTACCTATCACCTCATCGATGTACGACATCCAGATGAACTATCAAATAAGAACGCAAATCGTTAGTATGCACAATACTAAGTTAATCTATAACAAGTAAGTTTAGTTAGATATTTACATGTGCGTCCCCCAGCAGATCCAACACATCCCTACAGATGGGGAGATTATGATAGGCATCATACTCTCGTGCAAGAGTACGACACATAACCCACCTACAGGCTAGAAGGAGTTGCGAAATTTCTACATTAGCCGGTAGCTATGGTAGAGGTGGCTGAAACTGCAGAAATTGCTCCCAGACTCAAACCTAACATACAAAGTTAACGTAAAGTATAAGATTAACTATAACTAGGTAGAATTGTAACTAATGGACATATTATTTGAATATGTTGTCACCTGTAGAAGCAGCAAAAAGCCACCAACGTCTCTCTGTGTGCCGATGCAAGCCCGGCACATCTGCCTGTACAGATATGAGATGACAGCATCACCCCAGCTGTAGATGGTTACATCCTCGAACCGGGCAATATGATGCAGAAAACGGAGGCTCACTAGGTTCCCCGAAGTGTTCGGGAACAAGACCTCCCCAAATAGAAGGAGCAACAACAGCCTCATATATTACTGTACATCCACCTCCGTTGACTCGTCGGTGATAGTATGGTGGATCTGCACCATGTGGTCTCTAATGGGGACCAACTGTAGACGACTGGACCCAGACGCTACCGCCTCGTCCTCCGGCATGAAACCCATGAGCATGTGCAGCATATCCCAATATGCCTGCCGCAAATAATATCTCATGGTCGCAGGCAGTAAAACTGGCAAGCCATCAGCGGACAGGCCATATAAAATCT